>NW_016166592.1:0-23798 GCF_001687245.7 Rhagoletis zephyria | reverse complement strand
GCGGTTACCCACGAACGTGTACGCAGGGTACCGTAGAAGTGCGTAGAAGTATATCAAATTTGCTGTTGATAGAGACAGAGAAAGATATAAGCAACGTCAACGTCACGGTTTGGCAAAATATCGATAATAAAATCGATAACCAAATCGATAAAAATATTGATAACAAAATCGATACCCAAATCGATAACAAACTCGATAAAAATAACGATGACAGAGTCGATAACATTATCGATAATAAAATCGATTAAAATATCGATACCCATATCGATAACAAACTCGACAAAAATATCGATTATTATATCGATAAATACCGAGAATACCGGAAATCCCGAAATAGTTCCCAGGTTGAGTCTCTGTGACTATCATGTTCTTTATAATTATCTTTATTTTAATCTTTCTTGCTTTATCTTCATCGTTACTCATCCTCATCGCTTTCTTAATATTGATCTTAATCATCTTTATGTTTATCATTTTCTACATCTACATATTCCCCTTCACCTTTGCCCTTATATTAGTAAAATTTTTAAGTTTACCTTGATCTTAATTTTTGCATTTATCTTTACGCATCTCTGTTTTTGTTTTTATTTTTACCTTTGCCTTTATTCTTTTTTTTATCAATAAAATAAAATAACTTATTTACGGTGTATCATATTATGAATGTGCACGCTCTCTTCTTTGTCATAAATGTTCGCACATGTATGTGTACGTATATGTCGTGTAAAGCAATGCCTAACGCTTTGCTTCCACTTATGTACGCCCACTTATACTTTTCAGTCTTACAATAACCCACAAATTAAGACACTTAAAAATAAAAGTCCTTGCCAAAGTGTCTTTGCCTAAGGGAAATTTTAGCAGTTGATAAATAACCCACAACGGAAAACACAAAAAGATCGCACAGAGTGTTATGCCACGGTGAGAAACGCTCTTTGCTTGAGAGATGAGTGTTTGTGTCAGTGGTAAAAAACCATACAAGACACTTGGTGACGATTATTTTCGATCTTTGTAGGTAAGGCTAGCACCGAGTTTGCTAAGGATTGGTAAAGCGGCTACTGATATACATACAGCATTTCATCATAAGTGGGCGGGGCTACGTCCATTTTCCAAAAATTGTTTAATTTTATTAATTTTTAACAAAATTCTATTTCACATACAAATTTCAAACAATTTGGGGTTTACTGAAATATCGCAGTTATTTGTTTTTTTCGAAAATACCGTTATATATGAAGTGGGTGTGATTACAGTTAGATTTCGCCGATTTTCAATACCAACCTACCTTGTCAACCTACATACCAAATTTCTTTCAGATATTTCAGTTTGGGAAATTAATGCTTACCGAATTGTGTTCATCTGCAGCGCTATTAGCGATATCATAATTTTCCAGAACAGAACAGGATAATAATTTTTCTTTTTCTTAGAGATGCATGGCAACTTATCGAAATAAATACTCGTCTGTAAGTCCGCTTCGTTTTTGGCAATGTAAGCACGAACTATAATTACAGGCAAGTCAGAAGAAGTAATCGCAAAATAAAAAATGGCCTAGTTTCGAGAAACGAAAGCCAAGTAAAGAAAAGTAAAGCAGCGGAGGAAAAAAAGCGTTTACACATTTTTAATTGAATAAGCCACAATTACATTTCCAGTTCGGTTGATCACCTTGGTATTAAAAGAACCCAACTACCTGCTTAAATATCGCCGCATACAAATACAACTTAGCGGACTTTTATCACCTGCAACGACTTAACAAAAATTTTAATTAACTGCAGTTCAATGATGGTTTCGGCGAAATCATGCGGCAGATCAAAATGATCGAAAAAATCAAAGATAAAAAAAAAATGTACGAAAAAAAAATAAATGCTGGCGCGCAAAGATGCCGCAAAATTTACAAGCCCACGAAACTGAACCATGAGAACTGCAGCGCAAAAGCAAATGTAATCGAATTTAAACGAAAACGAAATGCCACACGCGTTCACCCGCGGCGAAATTACGCGGCACGGCGCGGCGCGACGCTGCCGACAAGGAAACGGCCTATTTGTGCAACCTGTTGGCCGCCACACACAAATTCAGCCGATAAAAGAGATGGACAGTCGAAAAAGATATTTGCAAAGGAAACTTAGGCAGGCGGAGAGTATGTGGAGAGTGTGGTGGTGCGGCTGGCGCGCAATTCACAGTGCCAGTGCGCCATGCAGACTGGAGCTGCTGTTGATTGGATTTTTGAATGACTTTCGATAGGCCGCCATGGAGCAATGCGTCCGTTGTTAAATATTGCGTTTGGGTTCACAGCGTTAATGCTGTTTAAGCGGTGTGCCGAAATGGGACAATTCATTTTTTTTTTTTGCCTATAAATTACATATGTATGTACATACAACATACATATAATGCACATGAAGCAGCCACATTTAAGTAGGTGTGCGGCAGTGCGTGTTTTTCGTCGCTGCTGTGGCGCGTAATGTTATGCATTTGTGTCGCAGTCGGCGGCCGCAGCAGCCATTGTGAACGCGGATGCGTTGCATATACATATGTATGTATTTGAGTATGTATGTACATATGTATGTAGTACAAATGCGCATGCGTAAAAGTCGCGACAAGTTAAGTAAAAAGTAATGAAAAGCGCACGAAGAAAGCAAAACAGTAGTAAAAATCGCAAATGAATGATCGGCGCGAAACGGCAAACAGCATTTAACATATAAATTTGGCATTTTAGAATCGCTTTGGGCGAACCTGTTCGCCATGGCCGCTTTTCACCCAACTCAGCAACGCTATGCGCGTGTGCTTTATTTGCTTTTTTGTTTTGTTTTTGTTTTTGTTTTTGTTTTCTACATTAACATTCAATCGCGTTTGGTGCAGGATTGCAATCAATGAGAATTGAGGAATTCGAAGCGTTGAAGATGTCTGCTAAAGTTGTCGCCGCTGGTGTAGGGAGCTAGCTGGTGGTGCTGTTGGTGATGGTAATGGTAGCGCTATTGCCATTTGCCGTTTCCCAAAATGTGGCTGATGCTGATGCACATACATACATTCATACACAATTTCATTTTCTATCTGCCTTGCGGCTTTGCGCACATTTTCGGTTTTCGCCATCATTGATTATATTGTTGGGGTGAAAGTTGTTTACTTTTGTTAGTTAGTTGGCTGATTTCAGGGAAATGATTGCTATCGCGCGCTACATTCTATGTGCCTACAAATGTACATACATACATATGTACGTTGTTGGTGCGTGACTGCGTATGTGCGAAAAAGAAAATCTCTGATCCAGTTATGGAGGATAATAGCGCGATATATCTTTTATCATTGACATTTATGATACATTTTTAAGATTTCGAAATTCCAAATTTTCGTATGAAGCCGAAGTAAGCATTATTTTTTATACAGGTGCCAGTTGCACCGTGCACCGTCAACTTTTTACCACAATTTCAAAATTTCAAAATTAATACGAAATTGCTTGTCTTTATGTGAGCTCCCATGTTGCCACCTGCCACTCCACCAACTATTATCTTGGGGTTTTTGGAAACATAACTTTCAAAGGCCGTAGCTCTCCAATTAGATACTAACATTTGGAATTAAAATATGTCAATTTATATAAACGCATTGTACTTACGAATAAAACTATTGTTTTCCTGATATAAATTTATCTTACGCCATTTTCAGACAGACTTAGTTGAACTAGAAAACTGATATAAACAAATTTACATAAAACAACTCTATAGGTATCAGAATAACAAGAGAAACTGAAAAAAAGAATATAAATTTGTTCCGACTTTGGGTTAGATTTTACGACCATTGTGCGACGGCCTTAAACTGAACCGGCAGCGGCTGGGTAATGGTTTATACCCACAAGAACTTTCACTTCGAATGATGCCTTCGATTTCTAGATCACTGCAATGTATTTTCAGCCGAGTTGTTAGCTATTAAGAAAGCCATGCTGTGGCCGCTCAGTAACCTATAAGAAGTAATATTTTCTCGTGCAGTCAAGTGGCCACCTTTACAAGACTGCTTAAAATGCTTAATACTTCTTCGTATTCTAAACGAGCTGGCAAAATACACTGCACTGATTTAGGTTGGATAACACTGAGATATGGCAGAAAGCTGTAAGGCCGATGAATTGGCCAAACTAATACGTTCTTTTCAGCCCCAAAAACCTCCCTCTTTTGTCCTGCAAATTGTAGCTTAAATCATACCTCGTCTAAATGTTGAACAGGAGCTTTGACTACAAACCCGAGATGCTGGGTATCTCCTCGTCGTTCATTTTCTCTGTCATTGTCCACATTTCGTTGGACTCAGGCAACGCTATCTTCATAAACACTTTTTGGACTATCTTTTTGACTTAAGCTCATATATTTGGAGATAACCTCAGCGGGATTTGGATACAGACTGCAACTATAACCCAACCCAGGCTAACCATGGATGACGCTGGCAGAAAACGCCAATTGGCTGTAGTGCAATATGAGAAGAAAATAGATCGCTTCCTCACTTTATGCTGTTTCCATATTTTCCCAGAGATGGTATGCCAGAGGAAGAGATTTAATATTTTGGCTGGTACCCTGCCTTAGTACACAGATGGCTTTCCAGAAGTCATAGGAGCAGACATCTTTGGCCACAATGCTAAGATGACGCTACCAATAGGAAAGCAATCGAGCATATTTTATGCGGAAGGCTGAGTTTTTAAATTTTTTTCTTTTTTAAGTTTCATCAAATCTTGCAATAAATTTTTAACCAGTTTTCCGATGAGTTGAAGACTTGAAACTCAAAACTTAGTTCAGAACCCGATGACAATGCAATATGAAAGAGGAATTAATTCGCAAGTGGTCGAAATATTTGAAAAACCCATATTTATGGTCCGATATGGTGCATATTACTTAAATGGAAAGAAATAATTCCACAAAACCTTCAGCCGTTTGGTGGTGCCGGGTCGACTTTTAACCACTAATAAAATTGATTATTTTTTTTTTTAATTAATTGTTTTAATTTTAAGAAGTCACATCATCATTCGACTAAGTATATAGGGAAAATATATTCACTTTCCAATTTCAAGCTAATATGGGTACGAGACCACAAGGGTATAGAGCGAAACTAGTTAGCGGACAGACCAGGCGGAGTGACGTTGGCCACAATGCTAATCGAGCATCAGCCACAGAACACCTCGGCAGGGCAAGTAGGGCGACAAGAGAAAAGCACTAGCGTCGCCCAACAGGACAAGGACAGGAATTCCAATTTCTAATCTATCTCTAAAAGACATTTTCATAGGACGCTAAAGAGTGAACGACCATTTGCTTTGTATTTCTAATGCGGCCAAAGAGACTGTTTCGTATCTTCTATTCGAAGGCGATACGATTACTAAGAGACGCGGTAGAAGTCTAGGTCTTTATATTCTTAGGTCAAGGAGCAAACTATTTCGATTGTGTCTTGCAACACGGAAAAGCTAACTCGGGCTGTTAGTTGAGTGACTTTTAGAGATAGATATTTCAAGGTCAAATCTAGAAAGTTATTAGTTTACCTTGCTCCGAAATTGCACCATAGTGGGATGGATCTTTCGAGGCAGCTGAAACTCTTCGTCAGCGTCGGTGGTTTTAAACTCGGATAACGACATTCAAGAAAAGGAACATTGCTACTATACTCAGAGTAAAAGAAAATTAATTTCCATTGCCTTATAAGAAGTCCCAAGCTACAGAAGTTCCGTTTTCATTAATGACAGCCCGCTGGCTCACCTCAGCAATGAGCAGTTGGAATGGATGCACCACACGCATTTATGTTCGTCAAATGTTTGCAGTGCGTATTGCACGTATTTGTACAAGTTGTTGTACAGTTGTCATTGTCAATATAACTTTTCTTGGCCGGTAGTAGAAAGCACAAAATAAAAAGAGAACACAAAAACAACAACAACATAAATGTCAGCTAAGTATTTGATTTTTCATGGAAAGCTCTGTGTCAATCCAAACACATTCATACATTCATACACTGGTTGCGCTTAAAGCACTCGTCGTATCGCTTGTGGCTTGTTGCGCTGATGACCAAGTGATGCAGTGATGTCGTGCGAGCTGCACATGCGCAGACAACTAAAAGACTGCCTGTACTTATGTTGCGCTGTCTTTTTTTTTTTTTTTTTTTTTTNCGAGCTACAAACGGCATAATTGTTACCTCCAGTCTCGCAGTCGCGTCGTTCAGAGCAGACGGCAATTTTCTCCAACGGTTGGTAATGAAAATAGTCTCGATCGGCATAGCCAATTGTATAAATGTACATACACTTGCACGCGAATGGGGCAAATGTTGTGGCCGACATATCCATTAAATTGTAGCTCCGGTAATGAGCAACGCTACGCGACGCCTGTGCAACATTGCTGCGTGTGATGCACTACGAGCATCATGCAAACTTATGCAGTACTTACACATGCAATTTTTCTAAGTTAAAGTGTGGTAGTTGATATTGATGTTACTCTCTACGCACCATAACTTAATAAACTCATATACATAGTTAAGTTGAATATTGATGCGGATGATGGATTGCTGCCGCAGCGACGTTGTCATTAACTAGTTTGACTCGTAGATAAATTGTCACCATTAAAGTAAAAGAAAATCTGCCAACAACTATCACCGGGAAGCCAGGAAAGCAGCAAATGCATGGAAATGAAAGAAAATTATGTTGCAGCACAAAAAAATAAAAGAAAGAAAAAAGGCGAAAAGGCTAGCAAAAAGTGGTCAACAAACCCAGAAATAGAATTGCACAAAAACGCCGCCAACCAGTTGCTGGCACATTTTACACATTTGACTGTTTTATGGTTCGTCGTTGAAAGTTTTTTCTTTTTTTTTTTTTTTTGCCAAGTACCAGCAAGCAATGACACATTTTCTAGCCTTGAACTCAATTTGCGCTCTGGCCAGAAGATAAATACTACATACAAATGTAGCGTCTGTCAGCATGTGCTGGATCGTCTACTACTTACTTGGGAACAGGTGTCATCATCATCTGTTCGTTGGAGAGTGTGGGTGTGTGTGTGTAATGAAAAAAGTGAAATTGGTTGGCCTTTTTCTTGTGTTGTGTTCTACAAATCGTGCGACATCACATCCCGTTCATTGATGAAAAGGCATTTACTGCCGTATGCTTAACACCAGATATTAATTGGGGCGTTTAAGAACCGTTGGAAGTTTGCGGTTTTATTGATTGTTGTTGCTTGCGGTAATGATTAATTGATTGATAGATTGATTGATTGCGATTAAATTTTTCACAAACATACATATTCGATTTCCATTAAACTAGAATTTGTATAACACATATGAATGCAAATATAAACTGACGGCACGCGACAAGCTCAAGTTAGGCCAGAATGGTGACGGAAAAACTTTTACGTCCAAGTAGCAGATAAGTATCATTTTGACACCTTAAACCTAGTGTTAAAGTTGTGCACATACTACGTTATGGAGGCTCCTCATTAAAGCTGGCCATCCACAATAAAAGGTATTCTACAGTTTCCTTCATTCATTTCATTTTCGTTTCTGCTATGCCCAACCTTCAGGCGTGGGTTCCAGTATGCCAATACCTGCCATCATGCGTCGATTTCTGAAGATTGTGGAGAAAGAAGTCTCTATATATACTAGTTCCAATTGGGGTTGAGAACCGATCCTCGTTCGAAGCTAATGTGGAATCCTCTCTGGCTAACTCGTCTGCAGCCTCGTTTCCGGGAATCCTGCGATGACCAGGAACTGAACTAAGTCTAGATCGTGCAGACTACTTAATGATAATAATAATAATAATAATAATAATAATAATAATAATAATAAAAGATTGGCGTTTGTACATAATGTTAATGTTTGGCCGAGATTCTACCCTGATTTGTGGCGCACGCTAGATGTTTTTCATAGCAGAATACACTCGGAGGTTCGCCATGCCTGCCGACTATTTACGGCGTATAAAAAGTCCTAGACTTGTTGATCAGTTTCGACATTGTTGTCAAAGATGCAAGGGCTTTAAAGGCCACCTGACTATCTGTCTAAAAGATGGCAGCCGACAACTAAAGCGAATACTTCTGCCTGGAAAGCACTTGCAAAATCGGGCAGTTGAATTGATCTTCTGAATTAAGAGAAACTCGCGTTCGATTTTGCAGCTATTTTTATACAGATGATGTGGCCAGGCGGAGTTATGAAGTTTCCCGTTCTAGTCAGCTCTCGACGGCAATCAGGAATTTATACTGCTATGCCCGATCGTTCATATTAGCCATATATCCAGTCCTCTGTATCTTATAGCAGATACTAATGCGGTGTGCAGGTCTATAAAAAATGGGTTTGTCATAACGTTCAGGGTATCCATATGCGTGCAGAAAACAACACTCAGACTACATGCCGTCCATTGTACTGTTTTCATGTTCCTTTTAAACTGTTTTAAATCTCATCCTCTTCAAGGCAGGATGGGAAGATGGAGTTGTCATGTACGCCTATCACAGTCATGTGTTTGTGCCACACGAAGTGGCCAGTCAGCAGTCCAACAAGTTGTCTGCAGTCCAGTCTATTCAATGAGATGGTGACACACTTGGACAATATAGTGGTGGTCTCTTTGTAATACCACGTGTTTTAAACGCTTACCACTACACAATTTATGAAAGTCCTTGAGCCAATCATAAACTGCCAGTATCAATTCCCGAGAGTTACTGAGGGTTGGTTTTACTTCAATCTGGGGAACACACGTCATTATTCTACTGGCAACTGCGGCAGTATCGAGTAGATGTGATTTTTTACCACGCGAATTTCTATTGGAGAGTGAACTGTTACACATGGATGCACCAATATTAAGATTTACGAAAGCATTATTGGTGTACGCACGTCTGGTAGATAACTTCTAGTGATGCAGCCGGAGAATACTATTGCGGATGTGCACTATAATTGTACAAACTATGGTTACCATGCGGCGGTACTTGGGCCTCAAGCCAGGACGGGACCGACGTTCACAAAGCATTATGTATGTAAATAATGCGTACATGTCAGACAATAGCGTGGGAAGTAATTTTAGAGCCGAAACATTTACACTTAGGGCCGGTTGCTCAAAGCCTGGTTGACATTAATGCCCGGTTAAACATCGTTATCGACGTTACCGATACCGTGTTATATTCATGGAGCTGAAAAAGTTGATAACGATGTTAGCCGATGATTATTGTCAAGCCGGCTTTGAGCAACTGGCCCTAAATCATAGAACAGGTGGCCAAGCGAACTGTATTTCATTTCGCAAGAGGGTTTGGGCTGAGGAAAAATTATATCTTACAAAAGAAATTATGTTCTTTTGAATTTCGCGCCAGCTCTATTTCCGAAATGTTATATAATACCCAGGACACATGGTCGCATTGCAAGCACATTCACTCCCAACTCCCTAAAGGTCTTCTGAACTTTTTAGTGGCATTTAGTCAAGAGCAGACTGTCCGTTTAGATAGAGGCTAATAACATAAATACATACATGCATATTGAGCATCAAAACTTCTTGAGAGCTATTCACATTCGATTTTTAATTTGCAGAAAGTTTGTCTAAAGCATTTTTCAAAAACTTTCGTTTCATTTATTTACAGATTGCGCTTGCAGATGATGTTGACGTGGTCAAAGCCATCAGTGGCACAGAAGAGATATCCGAGCATGACAATGAAGTTGATCAGGTGGCGTTGGAATCGGAATCGGAACCACAACAGCCGCCAAAAGTGCTATACCAGCACAACATACAGCAGCAGCAACCGGGACCGGCCCGAAGTAAATTACCGCCAATCTCATAAAAACTATGCAATCTAATTTATTATACGTTTCCCTCTCCTCCACATTAGGCAACCATCAGAGCATTCCCTTGAGTCTTGGACAACCCTTCGGTCCACCACCACCACCCGCTCAACTAGCCTACCAGGGTCCACCGCCGCCATTGCCACCACAACGGCCACCGCCACAGCAAGTGCATGCGCCACAAGTGCTGCCCGATTTGAGTGTTGGCGCCTCGAGCAACAACGAAATTTGGTCTTCACCAGTGCAGGATATGCCAAAGATTATCTCGTTGGATGTGAAGTGCGAAAAGAATGGCATGAAAGTCTTTGTGAAATTCGATAAACCTTTCTACGGCATTGTTTTCTCGAAGGGACATTACAGCAACATGAATTGCGTGCATTTACCCTCTGGATTGGGACGCACATCGGCCACATTCGATATTGGACTGCATGAGTGCGGCACTTCGGGCAACACAGAAAACGGCTTGTATGGCTATGGGCATGAGTCGGGTTCGGGCACCTATTTCGAAAATATCATCGTCATACAGTATGATCCACAAGTGCAGGAGGTGTGGGATCAAGCGCGCAAGTTACGTTGCACTTGGCACGATCAATACGAGAAAAGCGTAACATTCCGTCCGTTCCCCGTCGATATGTTGGATGTGGTGCGCGCAGACTTTGCAGGTGACAATGTGGGTTGTTGGATGCAGATACAGGTTGGCAAGGGACCATGGGCTTCCGAGGTGTCGGGATTGGTGAAGATCGGCCAAACGATGACAATGGTGTTGGCTATCAAGGACGATGACTCTAAGTTCGATATGCTTGTACGTAACTGTGTAGCGCACGATGGCAAGCGTGCACCCATACAATTGGTAGATCAACGCGGTTGCGTCACGCGACCAAAGCTTATGTCACGATTTACGAAAATCAAAAATTTCGGCGCCTCCGCTTCGGTACTCTCGTACGCGCACTTCCAAGCATTCAAGTTCCCCGATTCAATGGAAGTACATTTCCAGTGCACAATACAAATCTGTCGTTATCAGTGTCCCGATCAATGCTCTGATCCCAATTTGCAAGAAGTTCATCACTTACAAGTTGGTCCGGAGTCGCAATATGGACCACCACCACCGCAATTGCACGTTGACACCTACCATGTGAGCAGCGGCATTGGAAAGCGAAGGGACGAGCGACGCGTCCAACGTCGTACGCGTGCCGTCGATCCAGAGCAGGAAGTTGGACTTAATCGTATTATCAAAGTCGTCTCGTCGGGTGACCTCACCTTCGCCATTGACGATCAGATGAACGGCACAACAGCGGCCACACCGCAAACGATGGTATTTCCAGCGCGCGAAGACGGACTCATCTGCATGACGACGCCCGGTTTCGCGATCACACTGATCATACTGCTCGGTATTCTAATAACATCCTGTCTAATATCAGCTGTGCTGTATGTGCGCTTGCGGCCATTCTCCACATTCAGCCATTCGGAGAAGGAACGTGCGGTGGCCTACACAAATCCGCAATTGACTGGCGCTTTGCCGGTCATTCAAATACCAGGACCACCGCCAACTGTTGCCCACACTGGTACACTCACCAAATCCCGAACGCACACATGAACATTCAAACGGAGAATATAAATATTACGACGATTACGAATTAGACTCGGTATGCCGAGGTTTCTTTTATAGTATGTATGTATGTATGTATGAATATGTAGCTGCAGGTCGCGCGTACTACATTCAGCAACCTCACCGATCCGATGCGAACTGATTGTCCGCTGCATTGGATGGGTACTAACGTTGTCACCATACAACACAATCACAATAGTCTTCTCTTGTTTGCAATCGCTCCCGAGGCGGGTGTTTATTTAGTTAAGTTATTTATGAGCGTAGGGTCTAAAGATTACATGCATCGACATGCATTGACATGTATGTATGTATGTAGTAGTGTAATTTTAGCTTGTAGCTATTTGTATTTCTTTGCTTTTACAAAGTAATGTGTTAATTATTATTCGACAGTTCAAAAGCAAGGAACCAGATTACATACTAATTTGTGGTTAAAATTGAGAACTTTTTCGACGAGCCTTTCGAGTCTGTTTGGGCCTTCTGTATTGGTGGCAGTTTAGCGCTTACAATTTTAATAAACATTAAATATATAAATGAAGACTAGTTTTTAAGTTTATACATACAAATGTAGTTTGATTCTTAAATACAAACATAACATAACAACAAATATGAAAATTATGAAGATATATGCAGTAGAACCCGGTGCTAAGCCATATTCAAAGTTCAAATGAAGCCAAGCGACTTTTGTACAAAGGCTTTATCGACGAAGAGCTGTCTGCGGCTTGATTTAATGCAAATCGGCGTATTTTATGTATATCTATTGGAATTATGTAGTTTCAGAAAAAAAATTATGTGTGCTAACTAAAATAAATTTCCAACAATAGGTATGTCAGTGATATCGAGTTCAACTTAATATTATGTACGTATGTATTTAATTCAGTTAATATTCAATGAACTTATATTTTCATATAAAATATTATTCAATTCAGCGCGAATTCAGCTTGTTAAAACGAATTCAGCACATATTTATGCTGGTGTTAAATGCGACTTCGGCTCAAGTAACAAATTCAGCTTGTTAAAATGAATTCAGCACAGACTTATGCGGTATTAGAAACGATTTCGGCTCAAACTTATATCATTCAGTTTTATTAAACTGTATTCAACTCTCTAGGAAGCCTCTTTTTTAAAAGAATTTCTATACAGCTTTATTTAAAATGAAGTAAAAGTGTTCAGTTAAATTAAATTTCTTAAAATGTTTATTCAACTACTTTATGAGTATTTTCGCCTTACCTATTTGAATTTAGCTCGATTTTTTTTTCTTGTCAATGCGAAATTGGCCGAATTTTTTTCAATGCACATGCCGAGTAAGAGGCAGTAAGCGAATAATTCAATGCAAATTTTTGTATCAAACAGCTTTGTCTAATTCAGCTCCAATTTGCGACCTGGATGTTTGTGCTATTCAGCGCGCTTATAAGAACAGCAGTTAGTGTTACTCAGGCTGAGTAACTCAGAACACATTTGACGACACGCAGCAAATACATGAACCGTTTTCATTTGATCAAAAGCCAAATAAGAATTGCTACATATTTTAACTTAATTCAGCTCGGATTTACGAATTTCAGCGCATTGCAAAATATATATTTTCCACAAAATAAAAATTGTAAGTGGGTTTAGAGCAATTTAGCTCCAAGTTTAAGTAATTCAGTGTTTCTGTAACGATAGTAATCAAACTCGCAGCCAGTTTTTAACCATTTGAGTGTTTTTTTTATATTCAGCGCACCTTTTTGTTTTAAATCTGTATTCTTTTCACTAAATAAAGCGATTGAAGTACATTTTTTCTTGTTTTGGGTTAATTCAGCTCGAAGTTTTAGTAATTCAGCTCATTTTTAACGATAGAAATTAAATGCACAGGCCGTTTCAAATAATTTGAGTGGATTTTTTTTGTATTCAGTACGTCTTTTTGTGTTAAAAATTTATATTTTTCACTAAGTAAAGGGACAAATTCCCATTTTTATTGTTTTACGTAAATTCAGCTTGAAGTTTTAGTAATTCAGCACATTTTTAACAATGGAAATGAAAAGCTCAGTAATCTGTTTTTAATCATTCGAATGCATAACAGTAGCACATGGTGATATTTTTTTGTACTCAGCGCGCCATTTTTTGCTAATTTGAAAAACTAAACATTTTAAGAAATCAAAAAAATTGGTAATTTTTAATTCAGCACTCGTACAACGCCATTTACCTCTTTTATATAACGCTTTACTCTGTCTACTTTTTTACTATAAACTTTAAAATGTATTAAAGAATTTTTGTAGACTTTAGAAAATAGATAAGAAAAGCACAAAATACAAGTACATACAAACAATTAAAACTAAAAATCAGACAAAACACAAATACAAAGCAAAAAAAAAAAAATAGTTATATGTAATAATTTGATGCTTGAAGTAGTCACTAAATATTTTAAGTGCGTTCATTAGTTGTAGAAAAATTAAAATTATATAACTAAATAAACTACATAAAAAAATGAAACCACATTTAAATAAAATAAAATAGGCTATAAATAAAACAAATATTAAATTATATTTACATACACATAAATATATTTTAACTAAAATAAATTTTCTATTTCTTCGCAGTAATTTCTTTGACTGAAAACCCTATGCAAACGTTATTTATCCACAACGACTAGTTAATTTATTTTTAAATTATTTATTAACTTATTTAATTGAGTAATTTATTTATATTAATGCAAGTCCATTATGATGCAATCTTGAATTTACAATGTTTATCATAAATTCGATTTTTTATTTTCTTATTTATTTATAATCTCGAGAGAACTTCAATAAATATTTGCCTTATAAAAAATAATTAAGTTTAGAGCATTTTTATTGGTTGGCGCTTCAAGAAATCCCAGAGCCTTTGAGTGTTAAAGAAAATAGCTACTAAAATTCTAAAGCACGCCGATACTCCTAAGTGGCTCCGAGGGATGCTAAGCGGCAGCTCGGAGAGCGCATGGAGGGAGCTTCTCACCGACTCATTCAACAGAAATTGGTCCCTTGCAGGGGAAGCTCTAGCCAGACGGGTAAAATAGTGATTGAGAGCCCCTGCCATCTGAGTTTTCGACTGATAAAGGTGACCTGCTTAGGTATGTACTTAAGCGCTTTCCAAAAGCTTTGGGGGTTTGAGTAAAAATATATTCGTACCCAAGGCGGGCAAAGTCTCACATGTACCCCCTAGGAAATTCGACCAATCATTTTCTTCTCGTTTCTCTTAAAGACGCTTGAGGTACTGACATATCTGTACTTAAGAAGCGTTTGTCATCAATTCAACATATCTAGTGGAAGGGCAGATCGGTAGAATCAGTTTTGCACGAGGTTGTAGAGATTGAGTTGAGTAGTCATTCTCTCAAACGTATACCGCCGACATTGCCTTCCCATTTTGTAGATGGGGCTTCAATTCTTGCAATCGTAAACTTGCTGGATAAATTGATTGTCGAAGTCGATTCTGTAACGTTTATTTATCGTAATAACACAACTGTTGCGTCAGAATGGGGCTGCGCTTCTATTCATCCGTTGGGTTGTTGTCGGCAACGATCTGCTGGAGAATTTAGAGAAACGAGGCTGTCTGCTGCCGACGTAGTACTTAAATGTAGTTGAGAACAATGCTTAGGCACCCTTTATTAACTGATGCAGGTATACTTGAACTTGATTGAAAACTGGGCTGACTTCTGGAATTAGTTGAAAACCAATTTCTAAGAAGCTTCCTGGCTGAATAAAGCACTTCATATGGATGCTGCGTTGGAGTTGCGCCTTCACCAGCCACATCCCATACAGGGAGGACTGGACGGGGTATGTTATCTGGAACCATGACCTACGGAAGGATCTAACCCGGGTAAAAAAGTAAGTCGATATGTTTTCAGCTGGGTACTCTGCATCAATCCCAAATTTAGACTCACGTATAGCCACCAAGTTTTCTAAGCATTGTCCGATCGAAATTTATTCGGTAAGGCATTACATCGTCTCATCGGAACATCTGCTATTCAGCTGTCCAGCCTGGGCGAGCTTAGGGAAAATGTACTTACTAATATTGCCCGAAAAGGTGTTGCCCCCCTGAAAGCGCGCACTGCGTATATACAGGGTGGTTTAAAAGATGGTGTTTTAAGAAGAATATAAAACAATATTGATTGTTGCCTTTTTTACTGCATAGCATTGTAAACAAAAATAGCAAATTGTAATTCTCTCACCTGCCAAATTTCCTAGTGGGAACATGTAATGTATGGTAATTGAAAAAATAATCAGTAAAACAGCTGTTTTCACATTCGAAAACGCATTGTTTTCCCCATGGCGATTTCCTTCGAAAAGTAGTAATGTATGTGATTTAGTATGAATTTTTTTTAGACTTTTTGGATACATTAGATGCTGATTAAATATTAACCAGTAATGGACTCCAAATATCCATAAGGTATAGATTACATTATTTATCACGCATGTAATGCATTACTACTTTCCCACTGGGTTCCGTCGCTTTTTATATTGTTGTATTGTATGTAAATGCCAAGGGACGGTCGTTCGGTGGGCGAGGAAACTGCACTGCTCTGCAACTAGCAGCAAATATGTACATCGATAATGCAGTGCCCTGGTATAAACATTGAATGTAGTATGGTTTTAGGATCATAATTGCTACCATGATGGGCAGCACATCATACTTACGAGTAAAACGCAGTATGAATTTAGGCTTGGCATGTAATCCGATAAGTACAGACCAGTGTTGCCAGAAGACCATTCCATTTAGGGCCAGAATCTCCAGAAGAGTGCTAGAAAGGACTATATACAAAAAATATAGCTAAAAAAGAGCTAGTTTCATTACTCTTCGATTAAACATATTTTTTTTTTGTTTATTTTAGAATGAATTTCCGAAAATTTATTTGTTTAGGTACACAGGCGGGTACAGGTAAACAAAAGTTCTGAGCTTCATACTCGAAAAAGAAAACAAAAAAATATGCAGATACATTACGAGTTCATTAATTACATTAGTTTACACGAAAAAAGGACTTCGCAAAAAAAATATATTTTTTTAGACTAATTTGGGTCGAATTATTTCCCAAGAAAATTGTTTTAGAGGACAACTAATCATCTTTGCACACCTTTCGAAAGATATATTTAGCCTCATTGCTTTGATATATTTTTTGTGTCAATTGGAATAGTCTTTTTAAGTTCCAGGCGTATAAATTCGAAACATAAGGAAATTTTCATGTTTTTTCGAAAATTGTTAATTTTTGTTCATTCCTTTTAGTTGATAAATTTTGTAAAAAAAAAATTACTAAAAAAAGCTAGGAAGAAGGACAATTTTATAATGAAATTATGAAGCATAAGAACGGCCAGATCGGAAAGAAAATGTTAAACTTTTGACAAATTTAATAAAGGCGGCCAATTTCAATTTTTACTCTCAACACTCTTTCAGTTGAAAATGTGTTTTCCCAAACAAACAGCAGTAACTAAGAAAACTAGTTTTTTTTAGATTTTTGGAGCCTCGAAATTTAAAAGGTTTAAAAAGAGAGCAAGGTGCTAAAATCAAATTTCTGAGGCAATTTAAATCAAAAAGAGCTAAATCTCGCCCCAAAAGTACCGAAACGGCAACACTGGTACAAACCACTCGCAATAACAGGACAACGCCCGTGGAGGGCGGAAAGAAATACGTTAGTTGCTTTCCTCAACGTAGAAAATGTTTTCATCAATGTTTACCCATAATCTTTGTTAAGCTCATGTTTAAATCTTAAAACACACAATTCTCCGAAAACATAAACTCACTTCTCAAAGCTGCGATCGATCAGCTCTTGAAATTTGCTTTGAAAATTGCCCAACGTCTTGAAAGAAAAATTGCTTTAAATTGAAACCCGTAAATTCCATAAAATCTCGTTTTAATGATGAAAAAATTTTTGGTAGTTCGAAAACTGATTTGGTAGGCTTTTTGGTACCTCATAATAAACTCTAGTGGCACCACTGACGAGTAGGGCCATATACGGTATGACGTATGATCAACACATACATATGTACATAAGTATGTATATCTTGCTCCTATTTTATAAACAAATTATTGCACATTTTATTTTGACCATTCACTACTAGTTTATTTATCCATCGATTTTCATCATTAGTAGCTCGATTTTTTTGCAATAGAACAGGTTTTAATACAAATAAAAAAAAAAATTCAAGAGATTTGCTATTTTTTTTTCATTTTTTCCTTGTTAAAGTTTAAATTTTTTTTTATAAAAATGGAGATATCTTTGGGAAAATGACCTCATCTGGAAAGACCCAATATTAAGTTGAGAATTTTTTTTTGTCATTTCAAAACTTGAGATTTTCCCTACAATTGTAACTCAAAAAATGCGTAAAGGATTGAAAGTCATGGCTGTTTTTTTTTTAATTATTTTTATTTTATTTATAACTTAATTTTATTGTTTTGTTCATTCTCGTCATAATCATAGTATTCAATTATAACTAAAATAATTTTAAATAAATAATATAAACTGACTTATGTGTTAATTTAAATTTTCATGTGTGTTGAACTTTCATTAGTGTCGATTAAACAAAAGATGAAAACAAACTAAATTTTGACTTTAAATTCACACTCTTCATTTGCCTTTAGATGCTAACCTAAATTAAGATTTTGAAGTTAACAAAAAAATATTGCATTCAAATTTCTTAAATTGCAAAAGTTTTAGAATTATGTTCTTACAATTATTAATCAGCTTAGAAATATTCATTAAAGAAGATTTATGTTCTTTATAGAATGTGAAGATCTGTATAGGAAATAAGCATATATAAATAAATACAATAAATAGTGCTAAAATAAATACATACATATGTTTGTGTATAAGCATGTTTTTGTTTAAGAATTATATAAGAATTGGTTTAAGTTTTATTTTTTTTTATTTAACAAATAATAACTTTATACTAAAAGGAAAGTAAATGCACCTAAGAGCACCGAATTATGTATGCACTTACTATCTGTATTGGAAAAAAGGAAGTGCGAGCGAGTAGAAGCTGAATTAATCGAATATTTGTAGAACGTCTTTAAATGAGTGTACTTAAGGAGCGTATGTATGTATGTATGTATGTATGTATGTATGTACTATGTAAATAGTAGTTCAGTGATTTGCTATTGCAGTGCTGCCCGAAAATGTTTCTTAACAACATTAACTTCGTCTATAACCAAGTAGAATAAAAAAAAAAAGCAAAAAACCAGTTAAAAAATAAAAAAAAAACAATACTACAAAATAGTACTCAATATAGGCGTCTGTCTTTGAGCTTTTCTCCGCTTTTTTCTTCGTGTGTTTTCTTTCAGTCTAAGTTGACGTATTGATCCGGAAACGGCCATCAGCGCATATCTATGTATTTTGTAAATATTTGCGTAGCCCTAATTTTGAATTTTCTATAAGAACTTCTGTAATAAACGTCTAGTTGACCTCATTTAGACAGTTCCCGATACTTATCTCCAACTCCGACAATTTCGCTACATCGCAACTCTCTACTGCACGGTTTCGTGCGCCACCGCTACCGTCCCCGCTGCGGCTGCTGCTGCCGCAACTGTGCCAGCACTAATTTGCTGTCGTTCGTGTTGTTCCTGCAAATGTCGCATACGGAAAAGTCGTAGAGTCATCCAAGAGGCGAATGTACCAGGCGCCGGTATTGGAGTTTGCTTTTCGAGCGCCTCCTTTTGCAGCTGATAACGATAGAGCAATGAACCGGCGATTAGCGCAGATACAATTGTTGCCGAAATGACGACAATGAAGAGTATGCTGAAGCCAGGCACCGGCATGCAAATGCCATATACCACCTCCTCACTTATTTTGCCCTGAAATACGGTGACCGCTTCCTGTTTCGAATCTGGCGAGAAGGCAAGATCAGCTTCCGAGATGACATCGTACAGACCGCTAACACCTACGTCCGCGCTGCGCACCTTGCGATCGGAAATGACGATCGATCGTCGTCGACGACGTGTCGACTTCGTTTCGTCACTACCTTGCTCAGTGTGATTCGACTTATGCTTGAGCAGCTCATCGTTTGCCTCATCGAGGTCAATGTGATCTTCGCGTGGCCGCTTCAGTGCTTCCGCTTGAGGACGATAAATGGGATGTGTCGCATCATCATTGGATTTCGGTTCTAGCGAACGTGGCCCGGCCATGGGCACACCCATGCGCTTTTGCGCCTCCAATTGACGTGGTCCATGTGGGAATTTGCCGCTCTTCTTCAATTCCATATATTGAGCTTCATCCAAATCGGCTAATTCGTCTTCGCCGAACAGCGAATCCAGATCGGAATCTTCAGGCTCTTCGTGTACCGGACGCGGCGAGAGATTGGCATTGGCATTCTTTTCATGCAAATTAAACTGATCGAGTATGTTGGCAATGCCGCTGTTGATCGATGACAGCTGTTTGCGATTGTGTATGATGTCATCGTAGAAGATATCGTGATCGATTGCGCCATCACCGCCCATACCAACACCAACGCCACCGCCGCCACCGCCACCACCACCGCCACCGCCACCACCACCCAAAGGCATGCCGCCCAGTGCCGGTTGTTGCCCGCCGCCATGTATGCCATGTCCCATCTCTTGACTTAGTTCGTTCTGGTTACCCAAAGCGTCGTTCATAAGCACATCCTTGCGCTCGTTAACGCTGCCGGTGAGCTGACAGTGATCCAGACAGCCATGGCGGCAAATTTCTACCTTGCATTTAATGTGCACGCTCAGCGCATCGGGGAATTTGAAGGCATGGAAGAAGGCATAGGTTATGACGGTGGCGCGCTCATCGGGCGCGCGCGCCTTCAGAAAGCGTGAGATCATTTTCGGGCGTAGTACGCAGCCGAATTCATCGGAGAGATTGATAACATGACCGGAACCATCTGATGCGACACACGACTTGACGCGCATATCGAATTCACCTGGAAGAATGAGTGGAGAAGAGAAAAGGTTTGGTTTAGAAAAAGAGAAAATTTTGGAGCACAATAAATTTAAATTAGGAAATGTAAGTTTTTTATTTGGTAAGTTTGCAAAAAAAAATGTACAATGTTTTTCTAAGAACAACACTTTTCCGTGTGACTAATGAACGCGAAGAACAGTTGCAAAGTATAAATACAAAAAAAGGTGTCAAAATTGTTATCTTATCACCGGAAATTGGTGTGCTCTTTCGTATCTATGAATGTATGTATGTAAAATTTAAAGACTTGTAATGTGCCACTGATTATTGGTAATTGTCTGCTATAACATGTCTAATCAACTATTTACCCATAGATATTTAAAAGATCAGCGAATGCCTGTTTAGAGTCAGTATCACTTAGTGCATTGCAACGGGTAGCTGGCGTAGTCGAATATGAAGGTTTCGCTTTTGTTTATATTTAGCAGCATCTGCTTGGCAGAATGCTACCGATTGGGTTCGTCAGCAGCGAGTAGTGCTAATGAATTGGAATATCCAAGGCTTGACTTCGCTTCCTATGTTGCCATAAGGGACCTTCTTTCACGGCTTCTTACCAACAAAAATAATAACAATAATGACAACAATGTAGCTGTAACTGGCAAAATTCCGAACTCCGTGGAAGCAGCAAATACCCCAGCTGAGTTCGAAGTAAATTCTCCCGTTAACACAGATACCGAGTCACAGTTTGTCGTTGCGCAACCGCCAAATGAAAATAGTGTTGGCTCAGTTCTAGATTTTCCAGTCGAACCTCCATTTCTTGAAAAACAAACTCAAGGCAGCCAAGAGGGGCCACTAATTCCAACAGATCTTGAAGCTGTTAATACTAACAACAATCAACCATTGTCTCCTCCATTGCCTACGAATCAAAATCGTCCGAGACCACCAAGCTCATCGATAAGCGCGGCTGTTCAGCCTGTGTTGCCCATCTCTAATAGCCAGAGCGTATCGTATCCAGCTGGTGAGTCCAACTCTATACTGGCACAATCACCACAAGCTTCTCAACCACCACAAGCTCCCCAAACACCAAGTTCCATTGAAAGTTTTCCAACACCGCCACAAATTTCCAGCCGACCTCAGGAATTTCCAACGCCACCACAATTGTCAAGCAACGCAGAAAATAATTCCATACCAGCTTCGAATTCCAATTCAAATCGCCCATTACCGCCAATAAGTTCTCTTCCAAGTCGTCCAAATTCAGCTTTGCCTAGTCTGGCTTATCTACTGTCAACTTTAAATCAGAATGGCTCGATTCCATCAGCGCCTCACGCGCCTTTTTTGGGTTAAGTGAAGCCGACACCTCCACGTTCGGTCGTTCAATTGTAGGCTTTTTACCATAACAGATAATCGTTTCAATAAATTCTTGTAGTCTTTGGAAATTTTTATNTCTTCGAACTTAACAAAAGTGCCTTTACTTTACTTTAATAAATTATACAGTTTCGAGTTTTAAAATAAAAATGTCTTCTAAGCCGGATATGTGTGTGTGTCTTGCCTGGTTGTTTGATTTTCCGAATCTTAAGATCCAACTTGCTAAAGATCTTCTTTTGTCAATACTAATAGAAACAACGTGTTAAGAAAATAGCACTTAGACTCCAGAAGTACTTAACGTTCTTTGTATCACCCTTAAAATCCTTTTCTTATTTCGGGATTCTCAATTTCTTCATGCGCGCCTAGTCAGTTTTCTCCGTTTCATTGACGCGCCAGCGACCCGTACTTGACTCGTTCCTTCCCTTGTTGGCCACTGTGTTGTTTGACCAGAACTTTTGGCACAGGCCGATCGAGCATCGTAATGAGATGCCGGTCCGTCTTTAAGAAGAATGGTGGATCTCTCGTATTAATTAATAAATTTTTTTTTTTATGCAAGGAAACTGATCTCTAATAGACTGACACTGAAGTTGGATTCCGTTGTACTGATTCATTCTAACGTTCTTTTCTGAAGTTGTCTGCAAACAGTTAGCTAAGAGACGGCACTCAGTTGGCTATCAGTATCTTTTTCTTCATATACATATATTATGTATGTTCCCTTCCATATGGACACTTACTTTCTGCTTCGTTTTAATTATGCCTGCTTGGCATATGCTTGGCCACCTTTAAAATGGAGAAAGGCGTCGTTGTAGCCACTTCATGGCTATCACTTAACTGGTAATATTATGACTCAGATACTGACCAACACTGCCCATAGAGTTTCACATCCTTGAGATTGCAGTGAACTCGTCAATCAGACTCAAAACTTAAAACTGCTGAAGAGAGCTGCAGAACGATCAAAGTGATATTTATTCTTCGCAAGCTTATGGAATCTGGAACACAATCAGACTATGTATCTCCTACGATATATTTCAGGAAAACTTTCAGATAAAGTTTCCCTCTGGATGGGATTAAAGTAGGTACTGTATAGCGGTGGAGAATTTCACTGAAAACTATACTGACGGGTCCAAAATAACCTGTGGTAAAGGTGCGGGTGTGTTCCTCAGATGTTGAGTGGCTCTATCTCGTTTCGCCAACCGAACTTTGCTAGCATCTACCAAAAGGAAGTGCTTGGGAATCGAGAGGGCCAGGAAAGTATTAGAAACCAACTGCATATAAGTACGTAAAGCATACATTTTCTCAGATAGCCAAGCGACACTTCTGGCACTTGCCTCACCGGTAAAAAAGTTCAAAATATTCTGAGATTGCAAATTACAAAGATAAGCTCGACGGCCGAATAGACATCTCTCCCATCGCCAAAATCACTCATTTAGGGCAACTTTTTTCATATATATCGCGAAGGCACTTTTCTCCGGCGGATATGCCTCTTTGGGACTCTTTTCAGAGCCTCCCTAGAAGCATAAGCTCACCGTACAGGGAGTCCTAATTGTGCACTGAAGATGTAATTTTGCTTACCAATAACAAATTTTTTAACTGTCTGTTTTGTCCATTATGATAGTGATATTTAATGATACATTTGAAAATTTAATATGTGGTAGTAAAAACGCTTTCATATAAAAGCTCACTGAATAGCCACCGATTTACACATCATTTATTACTACGTATGTATTGCTTTCTTTTCGTGCGTGCACTATTCGCTGCTTGCATTGTTTGTTAGCTTGAAACATGATTATACTTCCGTTCATGCCACACAATTTCTGGCACACCACTTATTAACAGCCACCTGGAGAGTCTGTACTTATATGCAACACAAAAAAAGAGAGAAAAAAAACCACATGAAAGCGCCTTGAAATCCACTCATTAATTGTAGACAACTCGGCGCCACAGGCATTGATGTGATATGTATGTATGTACATATGTTTGTGTGCTTATGTAAGAAAGCTTCCTACTGCATATACATATGTACATAATGAGGATGCGAATAATGTACATACGCGTATGATTGAGACACAATGGTGATGAAGCGCTTGGTGTCGGTGGCCACATACCTTCACTGTGCCATATGCACTTTTGTAAGTATGTACGCTTATACGCACACAGAAGAATATTTGCGGGAAGCCTTTCTCGTATTACCTACTATGTACTTTATTGCTCATTTATCGTCCCTGTTATTAACTGTTTGCCTGATCG
>NW_016166591.1:20119-23799 GCF_001687245.7 Rhagoletis zephyria | reverse complement strand
AAGATAATAAAATTGCAACGTGAATGTGGCATAGCGTTGATGGAGAGTGATGGTGGGATTTATTGCACGGTGAGTGTATGTATGTAGTAGTGAATTAACAGAGGCATACATACATATGCGCAGATACTCCTAGATACGAGTATTTGGCAGTGCGGCTTTGGGATTGCGCAATTCATTTTATATGACAAAAAAATGCTACTAAATACTTTTACTTCCACTGTTTTTTTTGGGGGGTTTTTACTTACCCGCTTATTTGTTTTGTTTTATTTTCATTTGAGCTTTGTTTTTCTCTGTAATCTTGCCTTTGTGACGTACCGAATCCACCAGGATAATTATAAAATAGAAATAAATCCTTAGTGTTGAGATTAACGAACGAGACAATAAAATATATCTGCAAATGTGTGTACGGCTGCGTGTGTAGTTGGCTGAGAATGAGTTAAGAAAAGTGGCAGATTTAAGGGAGGCATAAACAAAAAAAAAAAATGAAAGCGGCAAAGAAAGAAATGCATTTAAAAACGTATAAAGCTACATAAACAGTAGCTGAAGTCATTAATATACAACAGCTAAGTAAAATATAGTGCGCAGTAATGGCTTATATTCGGTAGTAAACTGCTGCTAAATTAGTACTAAAAGTGGTAATCAACATGGCGCTTGGTTGTAAATTGCGGTAATGCAGAAAATTAAGTAACAGCGAAAGATGTTGCTTTTCTGTTACAATCTTTATTAGTAGTGACTGAGTTCGAAAAAAACGGGTTTGAGTGCCTAAAAGTCTTTAGTTGTTGAGGGCATGATCTCAAATTCTGATCCCTTAAGTATTTGAAATAGTGAATATCTTTGGAAAGTAATGAAAGTAATGAAAAAATGAAAATGTATTGCAAATGTGCTAAGATAGGACGTTTTGAACCGAATTCTTAGATAGGGCTTTCTTCAATAAAATTTTGAGATAGGGTGTTTTTCGATCTTACACTTAGGCGTCGGTTAATAAAAAATTGCAGGGTTGGCCAAAAGTCTTTTTTATTTTTCAAATGATGATAAAAATTTATGTAAATATTTATTTATTATGAAAGTGCACAAACAGGGACTTCCTTTTTTTTTAATAATATCGTCCATATGTGATCCTTGATTATTTTAACATTACAACCTGGAGCATAATTTTTCAATCACGGCTTAACATGTGTGTTGTGAAAATGTTCTGCATTCCCCGCGAATGCGTTAATGTCGATTTAAAATTAGTAGGTAGTCGGTTCAACTCTGCAGTATTAAATGCGAAAATTTCCGAAAGCGATCCTACGACCAACGAGCAACCAGAGGACGTCGCTCTGCCTACTACCAAAAAACAAACACCACCACCAAAAATTAAGCAATCGCATGTTAAGAGCCCTTAAACTGGCTATTAAATCAAGTGCTTTTTAGAATGTTTTGGGTGGAGAACCTTTAAAAGTGAGCGTCTTTTATGGAAGTATCTCGGTGGGAAGTTGGTGAGAAAGCGAATAATTCTTCCCCTTTCGTGCGGACTGAGAACAAAAAGCTTCGCCAATGGTCTCCTTTATGGTATTTTTCCTTTGCGAAGTTCCACAAGCTATTACGGGCAGATAGGTTTTTTTGGTTACTCCTGTACTTGGTAATTCCATTGTGATCTAGTGCACTTTTTCTTTCATAGTTCACACAAGGGTGGCTGGTCTAAGGAGTATCATCTATCATGTATAAGCCAGCACAGTCCACGTCCATGTGGTTAAAATGCTCGCACAGTTATGCGTGTACAGGTCCATAGATCTTGCGAAGAATAATTCAATCGAATGTTCCAAAAACCATTTTTTTTTTCGTTCCAAATCGTCTGTTTAGCGCCATATAAAAAGACAAGCATGTTGAGTGATTTGTTAGCTGGTGGATGATCATTTGTTAATCAAAGGCCTTTGCGAACTGTTTGTACCTGAAATTGTGAAAATCTATCCCCACCTTCGTTAACGGTACAAATCCTGGAGGTCCTAAACATTAGAAAAGTTGACCGTGTAATAATCTCTTCTTCAAAGTCGGAAGTGGAGCATTTGCAAGGATTTGGCTTGAGGCGGGAATCCGCCAGACACTACAATCCGATGTATTTGTGATGGTTGTGTTCCATTATACCAGGGACGAAGGCAGAAAGTACTAATGCTCTTGGGAGAGCTTCTGTTACTGGATCCAAGTACTTGAACAGCGAGACTATTATTCGTATTCCCAATTCAGAAGTCTAGGCTCAATGTGGCCACAGCTCGAGCACATTCTTTCAGTACCACCGAAAGCGCTTCCAAACTTGCTGAAGAATTGAGGCTATCAAGGTTACAGTCAAAGAGTAAAAAGGTGGCGGACATTTTTATTAAAAGGGTTTGTTCGAAGGCTAGAATAATACTCGGCTACTACAGGGCCAAATAAAACACTTTATTTGAATCTATGTATTACATCGAACACACATACGGCTTTGCAAAGGCACTTAAACAGATAGCGAGAGAAACTCCAGAGCTATGACAGAGTTGACAACAGGATCAGTACCGGCGTTATAGGAGATGGTGATCAACGCCGACTGGTGTCGGTATCGATAGAGAATTGGTGACTGCCGGTATCGGTGGATGATAAATGAAAATACTGGCCAATTGCTCGGTACGTTATGACAATGGTCAGAGTATCGCTGAGAGCCAAATATTAATGAGAAAGACAATGAGAGGCAGTAGATGTACATGTGGAAAATTTTGTGGCCTCAGACAAAGATAAGAGCCGTTACAAGAACTTGTGAATTGTTCTATGGCTCCAGACGACGGTAAGAGTCGGTAGACGCACTTGCGGATCATTAATTAGGTCCAGACAACGTTGAGAGTATGGATGAGAACCAGTAGATCAGCGGCTGCGAAAATGGCGTGCGTATGTGTGGGAGCCGGATGCATTCAACGGTGATAATATCGATGAGAATCGGTAGATGAAGGTATGAATCGTTCTGTCGCACCAGATAAGGGTGAGGGTCTGACCGCCGATAGATGCACGTGTTGATCGTTCTTTCGCTCCAGGAAACTTAGAACCAGAGGAATAAGTCATTGCCCTCCTTGATCACTCTGTTCACGCCCAGAAATTTCTACCTATCCCCCAATTCATGATTATTCATGTATCTATATAAGAGCCATGATGTCTCGACATTTGGCTTTAGCAGAGTTCAGAGAATGAAGGAATGAACAGTATTGCAGAGGATGTGGTCTCAAATGAAAACTTAGGGTGGAAACTTGAAAATTTATCCTGAACTCTATCGTAGGAGTTATATAATCTGATCATCTCTCTGATTCGATAATGTTGTCAAGAATACCACTATGACCATGCTGCAGCGCTCTCCAGCAGCCTGAATCTTTAGAGTCTGATTGCCTAGTCGTAAGGTACTTTTCTAAATGAATATGTTATGATGTTATTAATTAATTAATTAATCCCAACGGCTTTTTACCCTCCATTCTCGCCCAACCGACACGAGGGGCGCAGTCCGCATGACTTACGGAACCTTTTTTTTTTGTTTTTTTTTTAGTTTTTTCGTGCCGAGTAGTGGAAACAGGAGTTTGTTAAGTGTCGAGATCTAAAACTATTCAGCTACAGAATCAAATTCATCAGCTGATTGGATATGCTAAAGATAGTATTTCAATTATTGAGAGTGGAAATAATAGTTTTCTTTA
>NW_016166591.1:0-10786 GCF_001687245.7 Rhagoletis zephyria | reverse complement strand
CTTTGACACCATGTCTGAAATCCCACGTGATCTGTCAAATACTAATGCATGAAAATCCTAACCTCAAAAAAATCACCCGTTATTACTAACCGATGGGTGAGGAGGATACTGCGCCTTAGTGGTTTCAACTTAAACCAAAAATTTTGACTTTACATACTAGTTTTGCTTTTAAACGCTCTTTTGCATTGGCCAACGCAAAACTTCTTATTAGGCGCCGCGAAGTAAGCGGGCATTGGCTAGTATAAAAATAAAAACGTTGTATGCTGTAACAAATTGACTAAAATCAATAATAAGAAAATATATACGAAGAAGGCAGTGCTTAATATAGAAGCGTGTAAGTTTTAATATCAGATGTTTTTAATTTTGTTTGTATCTACATAAATTGGAATTATTAGGTATTTAATAGTTTTATAGTTAATACAGATATACATATTTATTTTTTGTTTAAAAGTATATTTAATAAAACATATACGTTTATGATACAAATTTTTGTTTGCAGCTTTTCCAATTTGAACATTATTAGTTTTTAACAAAATTTTCAAACTTATTTAATTCTTTTAAAAAATGCTAAACATTTCGATTCTGAACTCTTCCCAAGCCTTTGGATGTTTTATAAAACAAACAGTAATTATTTAATATATAAATATCTATTACGATGTTTGTGGTCGTACTCCTCCGAAACGGCTCGACCGTTTTTTATGAAGTTTTTCTGTATATTTGGTAGACATGATAATATGTCGTAGAGTATATTTGGCGGTTACTAGAAAAGGAGGTGTGGCACCTCCCACACAACCCGAATTTTTCATATTCCATATATCTGGAAGTGTTCATGGCAGAGTACTGGAACTTGGTGTTGAGGGTTATGAAATCAATCCCATACTCATGGAAAGATTGGGAGTTATTGGAAAAGTGGGACGTGGCAGCTGCCACATAAACTGAATTTTGTATACTACATATGGGCATTTCCATACGTCATGTACGTGGCATTTGTATGTTTCAATGATACACAAATGAGGAAAAGCATTGGTTTTCTTTTACTTTCTTGGACCCTCGTGTAGCACATAATTATGTGTACATTTATTCGCAAAAAGAAAACAATAGAACCGCATGGTCTTTAAATATACGCAATTAAAGAGAGTAACGTTATTTGACAAAAATGGAAGTTGATTTATTCTTTTCTTACAAAATCGGATAACTTTGCGGATTGTGGATGACTCTTTTCATGAAACTTGTTTCAATATGATTTGGAGTAATTCTAGTTGTTTTTAGAGTTTTTTGAGTTAATGGTTAGGTTAGGTTAGGTGGCAGCTCCATGCATCCGGGGCTCACTTAGACAATTATTAGATTGTCCTTTCTGATACCACAATCTAAACGGCACCCAATATTTCACAATAAAACGCCCCGATCCGATTATGTATTTACGAGTTCGGCTAATCTCAATGCCCCAGAGCCCCTCGGGGCTATTAAGGATGTGAGAGCCAAAGTACTTCAACCTTAGCCTCGCAAATGCTGGGCACCCAAGAAGGTGGTGTTGAAGTGATTCCACCTCGTCATCTTCCAGGCAACTGCGACATGCGTAGTCCGGTAGTATTCTCAGCCTTACTGCGTGAATACCGATTGGACAGTGACCCGTTAGAACCCGCACCAAAAGTGAGAGCTGCGGCTTTGTGAGTGTGAGGAGTGCCCTCGACCGTCCCCTGTCCACCTTCGGCCAGAAGTACCTCGCAATAGCGCATGCCTTGGTTTCCGCACTAGCTAAACTGATAAGTTGATTACAAGTAACGAAAATGTATGTGTGAGAGAAGTTCAAAAACATATTTATATTCATAAAAAAGTTATTGTCCTTCATATTCATTCAATTTGTTTTACAAAGTTTGAATGTTGCTATGTCGATACTTATATCAACACACCTATTCATTTAAATTCAATTAAAGTCAATGCCAGTAGCATTCATTCAATTAGAATATGAATGAATCATTTGTAGTTTTGAATGGATTCATGCAGAAGTCTAATATGCATAAACATACCTACATATGTACCTACAAAGATGTATCTACACACATAAAGAAGTATTTTCCAAACATGATTCAAAGCGAATCGCAATCGGCTCGTATGTGAAAAGTGATAAAAGAAAAATTTGTAAAAAATAATAATTAAATAGTATGTGAAAAGCGATAAAAAAAAATAGTAAAAAATAATAATTAGTAACGAAAAAAAAGCTTTGCTGTAGGACTCGAACCTTAGCCTCAAAAGCTGATAATAAAACTCGAATTGTGCAAGAGCTATGCACGTCACCCATACAGGCTCCGCCATGCCACACATATATACAAACCGACTAAACACGTACTAGTGCCCGCTGTATCCCATTTCGAAATTAGACAATTGAATGAAGTTCGAAATTTATAAATAGAATAATTGCGTGAACAGAATCAATGCGTCAGCGTGAAGCCATCGAAATTGGGTTCATACGTTTTCTTATATTTAACATTTTCCTAACGTTGACGGAGGGAAGTGAAAGTACAGATTGGGATGTTACCACAAGTTTTTTGAACATAAACGCGATTCAATGTGGCAATTGTACCGTATTTCGAATAACCGAGAGTAGGCACAGATGAAAACCCGCCGACTTGAAATCCGCAGATGCGGGTTGAGGTGTTGTTGTTGGCACGAGATATGTATACGCAGTGGAACAAGTGAAGGCACACACAAAGGTGTAAATGTAAATAGATAAAGGTGTAATGGTAAATAGATAAATAAATAGATAAATAAATAGATAAATAAATAGATAAATAAATAGTTAAATAAATAGATAAATAAATAGATAAATAAATAGATAAATAAATAGCTAAATATATAGATAAATAAATAGATAAATAAATAGATAAATAAATAGATAAATAAATAGATAAATAAATAAATAAATAAATAAATAAATAAATAAATAAATAAATAAATAAATAAATAAATAAATAAATAAAATCCAGTGGGACTCCATCTCCCAATCACTGCGTACCTCTGCGGAAGAGGTTGTTGGTTATTACCAACCGCGCAGAAACAATTGGTATGACGAAGAGTGCCGCGCGGCTGCTGCAGAAAAACGCGCAGCACACAAATCTTCCCTGCAGCCAATGGCGACACGCCCGACCTTCCTTCATACAACACTGGTGGCGCGTTTGACGAAGGAGAACCCGAACCAATGTATAGGGACGAAGCTCACGCCCCTCTACTCAACCAAGACGAGACGAGAACAGCAATAAGGCGGCTTAAGAACAACAAGGCCCGCGGAGCTGACGGTATACCGGCTGAGCTGTTCAAAGCCGGTGGCGAAGAGGAAGTGGGGCGCATGAACCAGCTTTTAAGCAGAACTTGGTTTGATGAATACATGCCCGAAGACTGGAATCTCAGTGTTTTTTGCACAATCCGCAAGAAGGGAGATCCCGCGGTTTGCGCCAATTGTCGCGGAATAAGCCTTCTTAATATTGCATAAAAGATCCTGTCGACTATATTCTGTGAAAAACTATAGCCGTTAACGAACCAGCTGCAGCATTTACCAGTTTAGAAAAAGAAGCTAAAGAGGTTGGTCTAGCGGTGAACGAGAGCAAGACAAAGTAGTTCTGGGCAACATATAAAGAGTCCCCGCGTTTCGGGACACAGGTCATTGTTGGTGGCTATAACTTTTACGTAGTGAAGGACTTTGTCTACCTAGAATTTAGCATAAACACCAGCAAAGACGTCAGCCTGGCGATAAAGCGAAGAATAAGTCTTACCAACAGGTGCTACTTTGAGTTAAGTAGAGCCACCTCTCGGATCTATGGCCCTGTTTTCGTGGACGACAAGTATCGGAGTAGATGGATGGAGATGTTGTACGCATGGATGACCAATGGTAGAACCAAGTTCAGAAAGACCTGTCTGCGATCGGGATAACCAGCTCGCGCAAATACGCATAGGGGAGAGGCGATTCGAGAAGCTTTTTGGTCTCGGCCCAAACCGACAAACGGTTGTAGTGTCAAATAAGAAAAACAAGAAGATTTTCAAAAAATATCTGTGAATAAAGATTTGCAAAAACCGCGAAATTTTCGAAAAGTATTTTTCTCTAAAACCTTCCAAAATTCATTAAGGGCAATTTTTTATGAAAATCTGAAAGTATTGTAAGTTGGTTTGTAATTTTTTCAATACTTACATTATAAAAAAAAAAAACAATTCCTAAAAATATAAAAGAAATCAAAATTTATGGAGACTTTTTTTAAAATCTTTAAAAATTATAACGAAATTTGGGGTTGAGTTCCGAAAAGTGTCTGGTGCAAAAAAATAAAAGTGCGTGGCACCGTCAACCTTTCCAGCTTGAAAGAGCAAATACAAAGAATTCAATGGCATAATTTTCTTTCTCCTTCGACTTCAGTGCTCCTCCGGCGAGCCTCTTCAAATTAGGAAAAAAATCGAAGGGCGCCAACGCCGAAAGTTGTTCTGCGTAAAAATACTGTGGTCAGCGTAGCCGGAGCTGGACCGATGAGGGTTATTTTTGGTCCGAGCAAAATCAAAGATTTTTCACCTACATATTTTGAATCGGCTCGCCTTGGAAGCCCTGTAGTCTGAGGAGAAGGAGAAGCATGCCCTTGAATCCTTTGGTTTTCATTTTTGTACTATTCGGAACATTTCCCAAAATTTGGGGAAATTTGTATCCGGCACAATTTTGTGAATCGTTTAAAGCCAAATTTTTATTTGTGCTTCCTTATTTTTTTTGTATTAAGCTCGGCACATTTCAGCGGTTACCGACTTGTTGCTACTGACAATGCCAACAAACACGTGACACAAATTTTATAAAAAAAGGCATTTACTCTCTATATATACGCATGCATATGTATGTATGTATGAATCCTTAAGAGGTGGCAAAAAACCACTAAAACTCAACGAGAGTGCGATAAAACTGAGATAAGCATTAAGAGCCGGCCACCCGTCTTTGCTTTTCTCACTGATCTATCTTTTCAACAGTCACACAAATACGTACACACGCACATACCCTTTTCGCAACACTCATTTGGCCGCTAATTTGATTTTTATTTGTATCCTGTATACATATGTACATACATGCATACATACATACATACATTAAAGGGAATATATTTTTTTTATTCAAAATTTAGCGACTTTGAGGGTCGTTTTCTCAAGTCAATTTTAAAATAAAAAAAATGTTTTGAAGGACAGATAAAATTTAAAAGTTAAAGCTGAAGCACAACACCGGCGAACGGCAAATTTTTCGTCGCGAATGTTCGCCGAGATAATTAAAACACACTGATTTATATGAGAACGCGCACAACCAAAGCAAACGGCGAAGTTTGCTCGGCGACTGTTCGCGACGATAGATTTATTTCTATCGCCGCGGTCAACGGCAACGACATAAAAAGGCCATGATGACCATACTATAAAAGTTATCGTAATTTTTGTTTAAAAGTAAGATAATATACCTGATATTTTTCTATCAGAGATTAATCTAGTAAAACGTAAGTTTACTAGTAGTTATATTTAAAGACTATTTCAATATTTTAAACTTCTTCTTGCTGGTATTTTCCCTCTTCGTTGTAAATGCTTCCTTCTTGAAATATGGTCACCTTATCAGCTGACAGCATTCGAACCGCTCGATACCGCTCTATTTGTGTTTCAGTAAGCGAATTAGCTGGGCGAAAGTTGGTCGTCGTTGTGTTTCAAGCATTACTTGAAAAAACTGCCCTGACTTTACTAAACAATCATCAAATATTAAGCCTAATATGTATGTACATACATACATACATTCAACAGTTTGAACACCACTATGCTTATAAAACTGAGGCTCAGTTACTGCCGACCTCAGACGACAGCTATCAACGGAATATATAACATTTCTTCTCCTTTCTAACAATATGTAGGTACATCCTAATAAATTTTAATTATTATTTTCAAAGAATCTCACCTTTTAAATGATTTTTTTTAAACTCGCTCTTTGACATTTTATTTACACATACATGCTAATTCATTGAATACTCTAACAACACATTTACATACTTGTGCATGCAACTATAACTATAACACTTCACTCACGAAATTTGCACATAAAAACCAACGCCCGCGCTAATTTTTTGCACTCAATTGATAGAGCATTTTCCGAACAACAATATTTTCAACAAAAACCGACACTTGCGACGTTATTTTCCATGAAATTTTCACATTTTTGCACCTGACGCTGCTCAGCAGTCAACGTTTGCAAATTCGCGGCAAGGAAACTGACGAATAACGGAAGATGGCGATGGTTAAGGTGTTACTTTATCTAGAGGGCAGAGTACTAAGAGATTTTGGGAGTATTTCAATGTGGACGGCCAGGCTAATAAAAGACCTAAAACTTTGGACACAAAGAGAACATGGCGAAGTAAACTTTTACGTTACACAAATGCTGTCTGGGCATGGTTACTTTCGCAAATACCTGTATAGAATGGGAAAAGCCGAAGAGCCGTCATGCATATACAGCGACGCAGAAGAAGACGATGCCGAGCACACTTTCTTCGGATGCAAAAGATGGGAAGCCGAGCGCAATAATCTGCAAGACCTGGTAGGACCAATTAACCCAGATAACGTTATCCAAGCCATGCTACATAGCGAAACTAACTGGAAGAACATAGCTAAATATGCAGAATACCTACTTAGAGTCAAGAAGCGGGACCTGGACGCAGGTGCACCGAGGGAACTTTAGTTAATGAGAAATATGGAACGCCACCCTGAAGCAATGCGATTAGTGGTCCCAGGGTGGGCGACGGTTCCAATTCGGGGGGAGTGTTTTAGTCTCCGGACATACCATTGTTGTGACGACAGCTTTGATGATGCAATAGGCATTTTCGACCCCCTGCCCGCGAAAAAAAAAAAAAAAAAAATACAATTAAAATTGTTTATCTTGTATAAGTATACGAATACATATGTTTGTATGTATGTACATACATATATATGTATGAGCATAAAAAATGTTATAAATTACTATTATTAATATTTATTAAAGATTTCCAAAATAAAAAGATAAATAAATAAATTAAATAACTTCTTAAGTATTGCATAGTTTGCAATATTCTTATTTTATTCGAACAAATATTTAAATTTATTTTTATATTTATATCCACTGGAGACCATTTTGTATCAAATAGACAAGATTAGTTTGGCTCAACAAATTTCAAAAATTTTACTGACATTAACTTTTAAGGCACTTTTCTCTTGTAAGAGAACCCGCTAATACTCATTTTCAGTATATTAGTTATCAACTACCGCAACCCTATTTCCGTATCCCAACCTCTAAATACTCGTCCGTTTCCGCTCCATTCAACGAGCAAGTAAACTTGTATGTAAATAGTCACAGAGCAACAAATATACATATGTCCACAAATTAGATCGTGTCGACGCTTACACAAAAAAAAAAAATTAATAAACTACCGATTTTAAAGTAGACTTCATGGCATTTGGTCAACACAGCCCAGCTTAATTCATTAGAATTACTATTTCGAGAACAGTATTAACAAGTTTAATTGTATGGTAACTAAATTGAAATTTGGACTGGTAGAAATCGAAATTTTTTAATTTAACTACACATATCAGTAGGTATTTTAGGACAAGAGTACATGAAAGTGGTATGTAGATATGGGCAAATCCTAGAAATAGGCAACCAAAAACGAAAATAGGAATGTAATCCAATTTTCAGACTTTTGATGATTATATCAACAATGCTAACGTCCGAACACAAATTCATACTAGATATATTTTAATACTCTAAGTTAGAATTTCTAATATTTTTTTCTAATAAATAATGCTTTAAATATTCCCTTAAATCATGAAATCTTTTTAGATTATCAATTTTTGTCGAACGTACCATCTGCTACGCCAGGATACGCTTATATACTACACATGCAATGCTTTAAAACTGTCTGTAACATACATATAGCAAGTTATGAGCAAAACTGAACTATGGCTATTCTGAGGAAATTGGTATGACCCTGAAATCCTATCAAAATAAGTTTTCTTATTTAAGGGGAGGAACCGCTATAAATTATTTATAATTCAATTTGCGACCCAGGCTAGTTTACATACACACTAGCCAAGTGTACACACAAGCATACACAAACTATTCATTCAAACTATTTGCCCGGCACTTTCTGCGCTTCAACAGTTTGAATACCACTGGAACTAAAACTGTCTATGTACCTCAACGAATAGGAGCTTACCTACATATTATATTGGCACTTCGTAAAAACGCAAATAAATGCATTCTCATTTATTTACTCCTTGCATACTAATTAATTTTCACTTAGATTTGCAAAGAAACTCACCTTAAAAGCGATTTGTTTTAAACTGCACCTTGGATTTTATTTCTATAAACACTAATTCACTAAATACACTAACAACATGTCCGCTTGCCTGTGCAGGCAACGATCACCAATTTCAGTTCCACTTCACTCGCGAAATTTACACTTAAAAAACAACGCCCGCACTAATTTTTTACACTCAAATGATAGAGCATTATCCTAACTACAATATTTTTTACAAAAATCGACACTTGACGCGTTATTTACCACGCTATTTTCACATTTTTCCACTTCATGCTGCTGAACAGGCAACGTTTGCAAATTCGCGAAAAGGAAACTGACGAATAACGGAAGATTCTGATGTTTGTACGAGTAGTGGGCAGAGGCGCATTGGGGAGTATTTTTAAGTGGAGTGTGTATATGCATGTATACATTTGTATGTATTGATATGTATGTACTAAATATAAATTTTTTATTTTGGCTAAATATGCAAATACATATGTACATATGTACGACTGAGTAAAATACTATGCACAAAAAATAATTAACAATTTCTGATATAATCATTTATATTTAGTATTTTACGCATTTCTGTTTTATTTTTTATGACAAAAATATTTAACATTTTTTAAATTTTGTAGTAAACAGTTTTAAATATTTTAGGCAAAACTAAATATGTACTTTGATTCAAAAAGTTTTAAAAATATGTATATATTGCTAATGTTAGATATTTTTTCAGTATTTTATTTAACTATTGCAGATAATTTCTTAAACGNGCATACACAAACTATTCATTCAAACTATTTGCCCGGCACTTTCTGCGCTTCAACAGTTTGAATACCACTGGAACTAAAACTGTCTATGTACCTCAACGAATAGGAGCTTACCTACATATTATATTGGCACTTCGTAAAAACGCAAATAAATGCATTCTCATTTATTTACTCCTTGCATACTAATTAATTTTCACTTAGATTTGCAAAGAAACTCACCTTAAAAGCGATTTGTTTTAAACTGCACCTTGGATTTTATTTCTATAAACACTAATTCACTAAATACACTAACAACATGTCCGCTTGCCTGTGCAGGCAACGATCACCAATTTCAGTTCCACTTCACTCGCGAAATTTACACTTAAAAAACAACGCCCGCACTAATTTTTTACACTCAAATGATAGAGCATTATCCTAACTACAATATTTTTTACAAAAATCGACACTTGACGCGTTATTTACCACGCTATTTTCACATTTTTCCACTTCATGCTGCTGAACAGGCAACGTTTGCAAATTCGCGAAAAGGAAACTGACGAATAACGGAAGATTCTGATGTTTGTACGAGTAGTGGGCAGAGGCGCATTGGGGAGTATTTTTAAGTGGAGTGTGTATATGCATGTATACATTTGTATGTATTGATATGTATGTACTAAATATAAATTTTTTATTTTGGCTAAATATGCAAATACATATGTACATATGTACGACTGAGTAAAATACTATGCACAAAAAATAATTAACAATTTCTGATATAATCATTTATATTTAGTATTTTACGCATTTCTGTTTTATTTTTTATGACAAAAATATTTAACATTTTTTAAATTTTGTAGTAAACAGTTTTAAATATTTTAGGCAAAACTAAATATGTACTTTGATTCAAAAAGTTTTAAAAATATGTATATATTGCTAATGTTAGATATTTTTTCAGTATTTTATTTAACTATTGCAGATAATTTCTTAAACGTCAAATTATCATAAGCAATGAATTTAGCAAAAGCAACTACATTCGAGCATACTTGCAACCCTATATCCGTATCCCAATCTCAAAATACTCGTCCGTTTCCGTTCTGGTCAACGAACATATTAGTTGCGTTCGACAACACTAAAATTTGTAACAGTTTTCCCAATTTTTACAAGTTGGCGTTCGATAACGACAAAAGATTATCCATCATTCAAAAATTGAGAGAGCATACGTTAATTTTGCTGAAAGAGAAAACTTCGTTTTATGCTGGAAAAAATTTTAGTTATCAAAAATTATCCATCACGAAAACATATGATCTCAAAACATATGGCTGCAACTTTTGTAAACAAGCAAAATTGAATTTTTCCAGTTGTGGTATTCAAATGCTTTTTGGCTGCCTGCTATATAACTATGATAGTGCTAACTAGTCTTTGCTTCCAGAAATGTTCCTGGCGAACATTGAACGTCACATTCCTTTTTTCTCCATGGAGGAAACATGAATTTCAGTTTTTTGTTTGATGGATAATTTTTGATGGCTAAAACTTTTCCAGCATAAAATCAATGAGGGATAATTTTTTGTCGTTATCGAACGCCAACTTGTAAAAATTAGGACAACTATTACAAATTTTAGTGTTGTCGAACGCCACTAATTTGTTGGTTGACCAGAACGGAAACGGAGGAGTATTTGGAGATTGGGATACGGATATAGGGTTGCAAGTATGCTCGAATGTAGTTGC
>NW_016166590.1:20789-23802 GCF_001687245.7 Rhagoletis zephyria | reverse complement strand
AAAAAAAAAAGTTTTATTTTATCAAAAATTGGTTTTAAAAATACGTCATTGTATATTTGTTTTGTAATTTACGTTGCGCCTCATCAATTAATATTTAAAAAAAAAATCAAGTACGTATTACCTACTACTTACCTGCTACTTTTGATTGAATATTTAAAGTAGTACCACTACTTATTAATTTTACTTTATCCAAAATTGGCAACCCTGATTATTTTAAGTTTCACAGGCTTCTCAAAGCCCAATCATTGATATATATCAACATTGCATGTCTTACCATTTTATTAACATTCCATCGTAGACAAACAAGTGCAAACCTATTCAAACAAATATTTTTTTTTTAATTTTCTTACATATTCGTTGTTTGTCTACCACATAAAAGTGCGTTTGGGCTAAAGTATTCGATGTAAAAACTTGTTTCTATTAAATTTGCAAATATATGGCAAGCCTTTTCAGACTAAATTCCCATATTACCAACAAATACAGGCTTATTTTTCACAGTTTTTCGTTAACCTGATCTCTCCAACTCAAACTTTGTATAGCATTTAAATCACTTTCAACCATTTAAAACTAAATGCGGTCGCCAATCAGTTCTAGCTTCCAACACCTCCTTCCTAAATACATCACCTCATAACCAAAGCATGCCACTTGCTCACAGTGTAGCACGGCCAAAGTGAACCCATTCTACCTCGAAACGGTGCCCTAACGCATTAAGTGACTGTTGCTTTCTCATAAATGTGTATGTGTGTACTCCCACCCACATGCATTTGAAAATATCACATATAAAATATGCGCAGACTCCTGTTGTATTTCCTTTTCTTGCATGTCCTTATATGTACGTAGATTTGTCCTGCATATGTGGCAGCAGGAGTAATTGCGCGAATTTGTATTCCTGTCACGTTACGCATGCACGAATCTAACCCATCCATCCGCTACGATTTGCCTGCTTTCATTGCATTTGTAACAAACACACACACAGAGTACATGAAAGGGTCCCAGTAGAAAATCTTATTAGTTCAGAACTAGCGTAGAACTAGACCTTCAGTACTAGTTCTATTCCATTTTTAAGATTCAATTTCTGGATTTTTTTTTAGTTTTTTATTTTCTGTTACAAATTCCATTTTTGTTACATATTTTATTAAAAAAAAAAAAATTGTGAGCTGCACGCAACAATTTAAATTCATTAAATTTGAAAACTCACAACTGCCTTCATCGTGATTTGAACTTGCGACCAACGATGCTTGAGTCAGAGGTATTCTCGCTGAGCTACTGTTGTAATGTACAAGTAGTGAGCATTAGCACATTTACACTGCAAGTTTAAACTGTCCCGCTCTGCATCCTTTTTGCACTAGTTCAGAGATAGTTCTGATATATGTAGTTCGGAACTAGTTCTTTGTCAGACTGTCTCCAAATTTTACTGCGGGGGGTAGAAGTGTCTCTTAAATGTGTGCGTTTCTGTTCTTGCAGCAATCCCATTGAGGCACTGATACTACTGTTACTATCACTTGTTTNGATAGTTCTGATATATGTAGTTGGGAACTAGTTCTTTGTCAGACTGTCTCTAAATTTTACTGCGGGGGGTAGAAGTGTCTCTTAAATGTGTGCGTTTCTGTTTTTGCAGCAATCCCATTGAGGCACTGATACTACTGTTACTATCACTTGTTTTTATGCTTTACTCTTCATTGCAACTCAGTCATAAATTTGTATGCTCGTAGCGTACCTTTAACACTTCGGAGCCCGTTTTCCCTACACTCCAGTGGCCCCCCGCAGTCTAACTGCTTCTTTGCTTATTCGTTTCTTCGTTTTCTTCTTAGTTTCTTTACACAAATGCACAAGTATCTTTGTTGCTACCAAGATTTTTTTTTAGTTACATTGTGTGCGCTTCTTCATGCAACATTAGCGCTGCTAATATTTTTGCTCTCCTTTCAACACTTGTTGTATTTTTTATTGGTCGTCCTACACATGGGTATTTAGTTGTGATATGATACATGCATGTACTTTCATGTGTGCCCTCAGTATAGGTATGAATGCATTTGCTTCGCGTTAAGGCAATTTTGATATGCATGCCACAAACTCTTGGCCAACAGAAGTGATTTCACACGTTTTACCTTGAGATACTCGTTTTCTCTTAGAAAAATTCTATAGGGAAGGTTACTAAATATGTATATCGCTGTTAGATTCTCTCGACTGCTGAGATAATAATTTGAGAAAAATTTTTAAACAATTCTCATTGTTGCAAAAACCATTACCCATAAAGTTTTACGTTTGAACTTCAGCGGTATCCAAACATTCGGTGGTGTGGCTTAAATTCTGCATTTATTTTGATTAACTGATATGCACGGTGCCCTTAATGAAGATCTGCAGCCACCAGACGTTTACCCCATGGTGTTCCTTGAAAACTTTGGGAAATAATAACTCGAGATAGTTCAGCTGTAGCCCCGCAAAATAAGCCTGTTAAAAATAGAATACGGCGATTCTTCCACATTGTCATCGTCAGAAAACTTGCGACTCTTGATGCTTAGATAATGCCCAATTCGTCAATGGAAGTCTTAAACTTTGGGCACTACTCAAAAAGAAAAAAAAAGAAATCAACAAACTCTTGTAAAAACTCCAGGTTTTCAAATTAGATTTTTAATTAGATTTAGAAAGAGTAGAATAAAGTATAAGGTTCAAGTGGATAAAAAAAAGAAAAATAGACCGTGGTTTTTTTTTAGATTATTTTGTCGAACATGTTACGATTTCTTTTCATATAAAATTAAACTGTGTGTATTCGTTATATGGAAGCACATTTTTATTAAACAAATAACCAAATTTAAATAACAAAAACAATAATATGTTAAAACTTGTGAAAATGTGGACGGCTATAATTTTTTCGACCACTGTATGTATTAATAACAGAGACCGGAAATAATTATTATCTTAATATTTAGGATCAAAAACGTCGCCTTATTTTAAGAGAAATTTATTTCGTCTTTGTATAATAATTATTTACGAGAACAAGGCCGTATTTAGGGGG
>NW_016166590.1:0-18532 GCF_001687245.7 Rhagoletis zephyria | reverse complement strand
TAATCTCGGTTCCGATATTAAATAATCAATAATTGTTTATACCCGCATTTTGGCACATTGGCTCGTTGAATGTGCCATCTAATAAATGGTGTCGTCACTCTCCTTAGCTGCTTTTAAATGATGTCACAAATTTCTAGCGGAGACATGAAAACAGTGTAAGAAAATTCTTTTTCTATAATTTTTTCCTTATAGAAAGGTTGGTTTCTTTTCCACCTTAGACATTCCGAATTCATTCAAAATACGCTAATTTAAAACAGAGAATTAATTATTTCAGTGTTCCTCGGGGTTTTTGGACATGGACTGTTTCTTCAATTTAATAGTGTTCGCTTTATTTTTGTGGAAACGAAATTCAAGTTATGGATCATTTCTACACTCTTTCTTCAAATATTTCTCGCAGGCGTTTAGTTTTTCGCATCGTGTTTTTACATATTCGTAATTTAAATTTTTTTAATAAAATCAATTCGTGGTAGTTCATGATTGTGTGTGGATTAATATCNACTTTATTTCCAAAGTTTTGTTGACTTTATTTCGCTTTTGAAAAGGTAATAATGTAAATTGACTTTATTTTGCACCTGGGTGGGAAATAAAGTCAATTGACCTTATTATCTGTCACCGATTTCCCATACAAAGTCTTTTTGTCATCGTTTTGCAAACACGTGCATGCGTTGAAAGTAAGGGAAGGAAGAAGGCTTTCGAATAAAAAATGGCGCAATATTTATAAAAGGCAAGAGTAAAGGGGAATATGTGAAGGTGAAGAATATGATAAATATAAAAGTAAAAACAAAAGATAAAAGCAAATATGAAGATAGAGGAAGAAAGATTAAAACAAATGTAATTATAGAGAAAAGGATATAGACACAGACTCAATCCCCATTTCGGGATTTTAGAGATTTTCGGAATTCTCGGGATTTATCGATTATAATAATCGATACTTTATCGGTTTTGTTATCGATATTTTTTATCGATTTCGTCACCAAATTTTTACCGATATTGTTATTGATTTTGCTATCGATATTTTCGGAACTTATCGATATAATAAGCGATATTTTTTTATTGATTTTGTTATCGAGATTTTTTATCGATTTTGTTATCGTTTTTGTTATTGATTTTGTTATCAATATTATGATCGCTTTTGTTATCGATATTTTTTCTTAGTGTTTGCTTTCATTTTTGACTTGGATGTGCTCTTAACCATACCACGTATTCTACGTTTAAATTTAATGGTTGTGTCTCCGATACAGCCTGCAGAACAAGACGAAAGCGCTGGACTGTTGCGTTTTAGTCTCGCGGGACGATTATATTAAGATAAATATGCTTTACGTCTTCTCATAATAATTATATTGGCTTTTCATTTTTTTTCGTCTCTCGGGACGTTTATTGGTAAAATTGGTACACTTATAGCCGATTTCACGAAATTTTTTAATTGCATAAATGAACTAATGTAAGCTGCGAAGTTGAAATTTGGTGAAGTCAATCGCCATCGCATTTATAAGAAGATGACAAAATTTTGGACGTTGGGGCACGCCCACCTTCTCTGCCCATACAACAATATTTTTAGCTTTAACAATTTTCAATGGNAAAATTTTGGACGTTGGGGCACGCCCACCTTCTCTGCCCATACAACAATACTTGTAGCTTTAACAATTTTCAATGAGAAGTGAGTAAATCGTATACCTATTTATATAAAGTAAAGTTGCATAAGTGGTGTAACACATTTACTCAAAAACCTCTGGACCGATTTTGACGAAATTTTGACATAAGACACATATATTTGCAGAAGGTTTAAATTATGTTAGTTTGCTATCCATCTGTTTATAAAATTCAATTGAACATGAACATGGGAATTAGGTAACTGGAATACGTATCACAATATGGGTGTCAGGCGAGGTTGGTTGTAGTCTAAAAATGTGTACACGAAGGCGTCAGAAAAAATTGGTTTAAGAAAGTTTCACTTTGAAAATTTGTTGATGATGGTTGCCAACTATTTAATTATTTAATAACTTTAATGAGTTATTACAATATAGATGGTATGAGGGTCGCCATCTATTTAAAAAGTCAAACTGAGCTTGTATTAAGGGAATTAGGTAATTTAGATATGTATCACAATCGGCATCAGACGAAAGAGGTGGAAGATTTTAGTTTGAAAATAATATTTTTGACGTGGGTTGACGTGGNAGGTAATTTAGATATGTATCACAATCGGCATCAGACGAAAGAGCTGGAAGATTTTAGTTTGAAAATAATATTTTTGACGTGGGTTGACGTGATTGAATTTCACTTTTTAAACAGGTGGCAACCCTCTTATATATAGTTAAAAAATAAAATAACCATAACCACTTGGATTGATACCCATATGCTAAAACTTTTTAATTAACTTTAATATTTTGAATTTAATTTCTTATATGTGGCAACCCTTTTCTGAAAAATCAAACCGTATTGCACTTCTACATACCAATCTCTTTAATTCTCAGTGCAGATCTTGGTGACGGTGGGTTAAATATTTTACGTAAACATCTCCGAACTCGATTATTTGCGTTTGATTTTCTAACATCTGGCAACCTTTTTCAAAGAACATAACCCGCGTAAAAGCAAAGCCCTTTAATATATATATTTTTAAATAAATATATTTAACGCTTTAAGAGCCGTTAACGTATCTGTGTTAAGCTATAGCTTATTTATTTATTTCATTCACTGGTTAAACTTAACTACAGAAAATTCCATAGAATTACTTGAAAATAGATAAGTTAACGGCCCTAAATCTCCGAACTCGATAAAGAAGTTTTGATTCAAGGCGAATTTATATAAGGTAGGTGTTACTAGCTCAGCTGATTTTGTGTATGTGTTTCGCCGCACGGCTTCTGATATCAAATTGAAAAATTTTGTTTGAATTTCTACACACACTCTTACAGATTTTGACAGTTTATGCCGCCAAAGCAAAAACAAAATACATGTAAATGTTTGTTTTTGTACTCCTGCTATCATCTTATATTAATTCGCCTTGTTTTGATTCAATAAAAGTCCCATATGATTAATATGAGAAGACGTAAATCATATTCGTCTTGAAATAAACGTCCCCAGATATGAAAAAAAAATAAAAAGCCCATATAATTATTATGAGAAGCATAATACAATAATTTTTAGAAGGTAGTTTCACTTCTTCTTCTTATCCGCCATGTTAGCTATCTGACAGAAAACGTGTTTCGTATTTTTTGTTGTACCAAATTTTTCAAAAAAAATCCACCTTTTGACGTTGGAAAAATAAATAATAATTTTCGAATATTTTTAAATATGTTTCTTCATAAAAAGTTAACTGCTGCTTTCGTGGATATTGCAACACACGGAATAGGTGTAAGGATGCAGCTATAAGAGCCACCGCATACCACAGAGTTTATCGGCCGCCTATTTAAATAATAGGGCTCGCTTGAAATATGTACATGAAGATGTATGGAGGTGCGCACACTACACCAGCCTCATCGCTCCGACCAATAAGTTGTGGTGCAATGGAAAGACTAGCGAGCCCATCTAAATCGGCGGCCGATAAAGTCCGTGGTGTGCGATGGATCTAATCCATTATAAACAAGAAATATTGCCGTTATATTTTCATTTTTATGGGGAAAACTTTCCATTATGGCCGTTCGTTAAAGGTGCGGTGGGCGAAGGGGGAGTGGGCGAGGCACCTCAAACCGACATTTTTGGAGAGCGAATGAACCGCCATTGACAAAAATGTAACCCCCGGCCGCCTAGGTACCCTATGGTTCCCTAGGGACCCCTTAAAAAAATGGCCAAAAATCGCAATTTTTACTTGCGTCCACAGTATTTTTGCGTAGAATTCCTTTCTGCGTAGGCGGCCTTCGGCCGCGCTTAGGGATTATAACTCTTATTATGTAGAATTCTCCTTTCTGTGTGACCTAACTGGGGCTACCGCCCCAGTGATGTAACCTTGGGAAAGGATGAGGTAACAAGAATTCCCTTTCTGTGTGGTAAACCTGAGGCTGCCGCCCAGTGATGTCTATTTTGGTTACTGGGTGTTTTATAAAAATGTCTTGTATATAAAAATGTGTATATAAAAATGTATTGTGCAAATGAATATTTAACATATTTCAAGCGAAGACACGCAAATGAAAATTGTGCTTTTTGGCAATTTTTCTAAGGGGTCCCTAGGGAACCATAGGGGACCTAGGTGGTCGGGGGTTGCATTTTTGTCAATGGCGGTTCATTCCCTCTCCAAAAAGGTGGGTTAGAGGTGCCACGCCCACTTACCATTCGCCCACCGTACGTATATTTATATTTAAAATTAAGTGATCAGTTATGAAACATATAAATCTTTACATGTTCTGTTAAAAAATATCTAAAATAACAAGCGAAAATCCCCAAGTTCTATATCGTAGCAGTGGCCACATTGCGTGTTTGTCACAGACACGGTTTATGTCAAAAATTTTGAAGTGAAACTACCTTCTAAAAATTATTGTATCATGATGAGAAGACGTAAATGATATGCAACTTGAAATAAACGTCGCGAAGACGAAAACAACTTTTCCATTGTTCAGTAATAATTATAGGGCAATATTTATTTTATTTCTTATATTTATGGTCTCTTATTAGTAAGGAATTATCAATCAACTACATTAAAATTTTGAATCAAAATTTTATTCCGAGGGATTTTTTTATATGTCAGCCCCGTCTCCCTTTAAACACCACCTTGGTTACGCCCTTCTAGTTCTAATGACCTCGAGGCCATGTGAATTCATCAGCAATAAGTTGTTTGCAATGCCACTCTGTTCAGATACCAACATCGGAATAATTTTGAAGTACCGAGAGGTGATCGATGAAAACAGTTCAGACAATCTATAACCAATTACTGACTTCCCTCTAAGCGTACCTTAGATACCGATTACCTGCTAAGTTATCAATAATATATAATAAGTAATAATAATAGATTGGCGCTTACACATTAGTTAGTGTTTGGCCGAGCTTCTCCTCCGAATTGTGGCGTGCACCTTGATGTTGTCACACAAAGCGGAGGGACCTACAGTTTTACGCGACTCCGAACGGCGATTGTATTTTTATGAGAAGCATGTTTTTCATGGCAGAAAAACACTCGGAGGTTTGCCATTGCCTGCCGAGGGACGACCGCTGTTTAGAAAAAAACTTTTTTCTATATTTTTTAGTTTATCAAAGTTTTTTTTATTTAAGTTATCAAAGTACTCGTAAACTGATAAGCAAAAGTAGGCATTAGATCTACCTACCATTCTACCTTAAATCTCGCTTGTCCATATCCAGCAAGCAGCCTTTTGATATTAACCTCTACATAATGTTGATGAGATATGTGCATAGTGGTTGACACCTCCTAAGGACTAAGATACTATCAACTGCCAGCGTAAACCTTTTCATACCTTTCATTGCCATGCAATGGCATTATAACTGTGGTCCGATGTTTGTAAGCACTAGAGGAAGAAGAGATAGACCGATAAAAGAAGTATAAACAAATGATGAAAGCGTCGAGATGAGTCGATTAAACCATGGCCATCTGACATTGAAGACAATCTAGTCCTTCAATTCTCGAGATATTCGTCTGTCTGTTTGAACGCAATCCAGTGCTTCAGCTTTCGAGATGTCCGACTAAAATTTAGTAAGCATGTGTATTTTAAGGATGTATTAATCATTAGTCGGAACCGGCAAAATTGGACCAAATAAACCTTCCATACATACATATGATTGTTCAGATATCAGAATGTTTATCATAACTCAACCATTTAAGCAGCTGAGAACATGAAATTGCGCACCATTTTCACATACATTGAACAGAAGGTTTGCAGTAAAAATGACAAAGATCGGATCACTATAACATATAGGCCCCAGATATAAAATCGAGCAATTTAGTAAGATACTTTCTAAATAATCATACAAAGTCTACCAGGAAAATTGTCAAGCTATATCTCACATACCACTGATTGTTCAGAAAAAAGTTCTTGCGGTATAACTGCTTTATCTAGGCAACCCTATCCGTAAAATTGTGTGACCTGGGCCCTATTGCACCAACGAATTATCATTAGCATTTTAGCAGATTATCGAACTTACGCAAAGTTTTGTGTNATCTAGGCAGCCCTATCCGTAAAATTGTGTGACCTGGGCCCTATTTCACGAACGAATTATCATTAGCATTTTAGCAGATTATCGAACTTACGCAAAGTTTTGTGTACCAACATGATAAGGAAAAGTCACTCAAATGAGTATTGATAAGTAAAATATCACTCAAAATCATAGATAAGCGTTGCACCAAAATTTGAAATGCGAAAAGACTTTGCGGATAAGTGATAAATTATGCAAATTATCAAAATTTATTAGCATTTCGTTGCACCAAAAATTTGTATATATCACTTATCATCTTTCATTTTGCTAACTTTAGCATGATTTTGCTAAAAGTAATTTTACCTANTCGAAAAGGCTTTGCGGATAAGTGATAAGTTATGCAAATTATCAAAATTTATTAGCATTTCGTTGCACCAAAAATTTGTATATATCACTTATCATCTTTCATTTTGCTAACTTTAGCATGATTTTGCTAAAAGTAATTTTACCTATCATACAAGTGATAAGTTACATTTATTCAGTCTGAATGAATTTATTGTAAAAGGATATTACAACTATACCTTAATAATCTAAAACTTAAGCTCTAACACGTGATTCGATAAAATATTGACACAAAAAATGCTTCGATTCGAACTATTAAATTTATTAGAGGAGGAAAATCTGCAAATAATAAAAGGCGTGTCATAAAAGAAAAAATCATTTACAGTATAGATTTTGATGTAGTAGAAAAATTGGGGCTATCTCGTAGCCAAATTGAAGAAATTTTATTAAAAATTGGAGTGGACCTAGAATATAACAGTGGGTGTAATAATCGCTTAAGTCCGCTACAGCAATTATTATTGACTCTGCACTAATTACGTAATGGTAGCCAACATCATGGAATTGGTCAAATGCATGGGGTTCACAAATTAGCGGTATGTACAATAATCCATCGAGTGGCAAATGCCCGGATAAACTAATTGATGGATGAAACTATTTGTTGGCGGGAATTTACGAAAAATATTGCCACAAAATTTTTCAACATTGGTGAATTCCCTTAAGACGCAGGGAGCATTGATGGAGCTATGATTTGTTTACCGGTACGGAAATCATTTAATTAATGCAATGTGGTTTTTGTGTTTTTGTTACTGAGTTATTTTGGAAAGATCCAAATAAATAATCCTTAATTTAGAAAAATTTAGTTATTTATGTAAACATACATAGTCAATACGGACTTACTTTTTTCCTTAATAATTTAAAAGACAGCTAATATATTGGCTGTACTTTGTGCGCGCGACATAGTAAGAAAAAAAAGATAAATTGAAAATGTTTATCAAATCGCACATGGGTTTGCTAAGCTTTCGTTTTTCATTGAGAAACGGTAATAATTTTAGCTAAGCACATTATTGGAAAAGTTCTCTATTTGAAAAGCAAAAGAAATTGGCTGTGCAATGGTTATCAAATCGACTTATCCAAAAAACATGTCAGCTATTAATTTTTTTTAAAAATTGATAAGTTTTTTATGATAAGTAAAAAGTGCAACACTTATCAACTTTACTTTTCAATAAAAAGGCTTATCCAAAAGTTGTAAAGTGATAAATGATAAGTCATTGGTGCAATTGGGCCCTGCGCCCTATTGCGCCAACGAATTATCATTAGCATTTTATCAAATTATCGAACTTTCGCAAAGTTTTGTGTTTCACCAACATGATAAGGAAAAGTCACCCAAATGAGTATTGATAAGTAAACTATCACTCAAAATCATAGATAAAAATAGACTAAAATTTGTAATGCTTAGCGAAAAGATTTTAGCGGATAAGTGATAAGCAGGGAACGGATTTTTAGGACCTAAAAACCTATAAAAAAGGCAAAATAAAGTAACGAAATAGGCTGGAAAAGGCAAAATAAAATAGCGAAAAAGGCAGGAAAAGGCACTAGGTATTGCAAAAAAGGCAAAACAAAATAGCGAAAAAGGCAAAAAAAAGGTATTGCAAAAAAAGCAAAATAAGGTACTAAAAAAGACAGAAAATACGAAGAACAATCAAAAAATATATTTATTTTAGAAATGCTTATATTACAAGTAAAAAGAGAAAAACTATGAACTAGTTTGATTATATGAAAAATTTGTACTTTGAATCTTTGACTATTTTATCCTTTCGAGTTTCTAACTCATAAAACATTAATCTGTAATAGTTGTAGTAACATTGAACCACAAGATGCATTTTGAAGTTTTCTGGCAGCATTTGCATTCAGATTTTTGCGAAGAAAAGCCTTGAATGTACTAAATCTGCGCTCGACGTAAGTTGATACAAGTGGAGCCAAATTTAAATATGCAACGTTTGAAACGTTCATATTATCAGGAATAAGGGCGTTTTCCTCGCCCTTTACAATTTTATACACACCCCTAATTGTCTCCAAGCCTACGTTAGCTGAGAAAACGGCTTTGAATTTTTCCAACACCAATTTGGCAAGAGGTCCCTGTGCTTCTATAAGCCGCATGGGCATGTGTATATTTTTTAATCTTAAAAAATAAAATTGTAAATGCTATAATCACTTTTTTAAAGGTAGAAAAGGCAAAAAAGGCAAATATCTTAAAAAAGGCAAAAAAAAGAGGCAAAAAAAAGGCAAATATCGTAAAAAAGGCAAAAAAAGGCAACTTCAAATGTGTATATATGGAATCAGGGAAAGCTAAATCGTGGACATTCTTAATCGAATATACTCTATCTCTTTAACAGAGAAAAAGGCAATTTTCATAAAATCCGTTCCCTGGTGATAAGTTATGCAAATTATCAAAATTTATTAGCATTTCGTGGCACCAAAAATTTTTATTTATCACTTGTAAATTTTCAGTTTGCTAACTTTAGCATTATTTTGCTAAAAATAATTTTACCTATCATACCAGTGATAAGTTACATTTATTTAGTCTGAATGAATTATTTAGTGCTATAACACGTTATTCGATAAAATATTGACACAAAATATGCATCGATTCGAACTATTAATTTTTTTTTATTTAGACGAGGACAGTCTGCAAATAATAAAAGGCGTGTCATAAAAAAACAAATGAACTACAATTTACAGTAGAAAGATTACAGCTATCTCGTAGTCAAATTGAAAGAATTTTATTAAAAATTGCAGCGAACTATAATAATGGCATGGTCAAATGCATGAGGTCCAGAATTAGCGCTATGTAGAGTAATCCATCGAGTGCCAAATGCCGTGATAAACAAATTGATGGATGAAACTGTTTGTTGGCCGGAATTTACGCAAAATATTGCCACACAATTTTTCAACATTGGTGGATTTCCTTAAGTTGCATGGTGCATTGCTAAACATAGACGCCCCTAAGGTTACTGTTACCAATTTGTTAATCGGTACGAAAATGATTCAATTAGAAAACTATAATTATTTATATAAACATACGATATGGTAGTTAAGACGGACTTACTTCTTTTACTTAATACTTTTTAAGATAGCCAATTTATTGGCTTTGCTTTGTGCGGGCAACATAGTAAGGAAAAGTGATAAGTGGTAAGCCGTTGGTGCCACATGTTCACTTCCCCATCACGCAAAGCGTACTGCGTAAATGATTTAAATCGGTACTATTTAATCTATACCTTTTTTAAATTTTTGATACATAACTCATAATTAAGCGTTTTGCCTGCCGGGTGGCTGCTTCTTCCACAGCGCTGGCGTTATACTCGCCGTGTCCAGATTTCACCTACAATAAATTTATAGTTTTGGCCCTTCTTACAAATTTTATTTTATTTCTTTATTTGTTGTTTTCTCAAACCTAAAGCGTTTAACTTCTCTCAGCTAGTCCCGCTACTGCTCCGTCAAGGGCTGTTGGCGTATCTCTGCCGGCGCTCTGCTAGGGTTTGCCCTGGGTGTCCCTTCCGGCGCTCTGCTATGTTTTGCCCTGGGTGTCTCTTACGGTGCTCTGCTCTGTCAGGTGTCTCCGGACGCGGGTTCACGGGGTTGTGGCAGCGACGTGTACGTGCAGTGCTCCGAACGCGGCCTCACACACCCGATAGATATAGTACTACCGTGAAACCACCAGTGTGTTATCCCAAAGCTCTCTAATATTAATCAGGCGAGCCATATATGGTACCACCATGTACAAGCCAAGTTATATTCAGTGATAACAAATCAACACAAAACAGAACAAAAAACTAACTCCAGAACTTTGCGATGTATACTCTGAGAATAAATTTAATGTGATTAACGGATTTAAATAATGAATGAAAACAACGTTCGCTAAGTGAGTCTCCCTCTTTAGTTGGTGGTAATTAAATATGTTAGAATCATTCCGATAATTCATTTAGCACCGCCCAGAAATGCCTGTCGATAAGCTTCATTTAACAGGGTCCATCGTCTGGTCAGTTGCAGCTTTCTTTCAGCTTGGGGTTGAGCCGCCTCATCAAAATAAATTCCATAATTTTAAAGAGGACATTTAGCATTGTATTCGCCGTTCGTTGGTATAAACATACTATAATAGAAAAATTAAATGATATACGTATACTTATGCTCTGAACCAATGAATGTCTTGATCGGTGGCCAATCAAAGCCACTCGCAGATGACTTGGCTTGTACCAAATACCTTTGAGACCGAAGTTACTCTGGTAGAGCTTCGCACAGGAAACTATAGCAAATACAACGTCTATTTATCCATAATAAATCTCTTCACAACCAGCGTGGGTACAACATATTGCGATCGTCCGAGTAGTATACTCACATATTCATAAGCATACTTAAGTTTACTTATCTCAAAACTTCCTCTCCTTACCTGAGGTCACATAAAACAGCTAGGTTCCAGGGCCTATCGCTAGGTCAGGTCATTAGAACACTTTGGCGTTTTCGTTTCTACAAAAAAGTTTTGACTTTTTATTGCCCGGTTCTTTGTGTTTGTGCTAAGAGGGCAATGAGAAGGTAACATTTTGTCGGTAGAAACGAAAACGCCTTCCAGTGATCCAGTGATCCTTCCGCGATCCAGGCCTTTTTTGTTTTAAACTTTTCTACAAGTGTCACCGGAGTCGTATGGGAATAATAACCAGTAGTACATAGCCTAGCTGGTAATAAAATCACTTCCTTCAACTTTCTAAAACTTTTAACCTCAAAACTTGGCTCATCAATACCAAAAGTTCTTCTTTGTCTAACCTATGAATACAAAGTTTCTTCTAAATTCTTTTAGAAGGTGCCTAAACACACAGCTGCTATCACTGCTTCCCTATACAATTCATCAAATTATTCTACCACAAATCGTGCGCATCTACAATGTTGCCAGCTTAGCCAGCACGCGAAACCCGCAAAGCAGCCTTATTGCCGATTTTGCCGCACCATTCAAACAAAGCATTCGTCTTTATGTTTTACTATGCATTGCATACTTTTAAGCGCACACATACCAAAACCTCCACCTACTCTACGTCGAACTCAAACACAAAACCGAAACTAAAAACTTAACTAAAAACTTAAAAGTAAAATTTGCGCAAAACTGTGAACTATGTGAATTGTGTTGAATTGCGGAAGTGAATGCGCAACCAGTGAACTGTAAGTGCACAAATATGTATGTATATGGTAGTGTGGGTATGCGCACCGAAGTATATGTATGTGTAGCATATTTCAGCGTTTGCGTAGGAGGCCAAGTGTATGTTTGCCGTGCAACATCATTGTTGCGGCAGCAATTCCGCACAGACTTCCGGCAAAGCAACACAGCTAGCTAAAAGTGATAAACGTAGCAATAGCGAGCATACAGGAGAAGAATAAGGGGGAATAAATAACAAAAAAAACACCAGAAACACTAACAACAAACGACAACGAATGGCTCAAATTGAAAATTTTACAAATGTTGACAAAAATTTGACACAAAGTTGAGCTACTGGCGACGACGATGCCGACGACGGCGAGGAGCCAACAAGGAACTGTGCGTTCTGCTGTGTGTGAGGCAGAGGCACTTCTGAGTTTGTTAAGCTGACAAAAGGCGCAACTTTAGTGGGCAAAACACTGATTGTCGGCGCTAAGCAACCAGGCTAATCAGGCGGATTTAAGCGCGCACGCACGATGAGGAAAGGGAGTAGTGGCAGAATGGCATGGCTGCTGCGGTTGGCTGCTGAGAGTGGGCGCCTGATTGCGCAAAGCTGCCATCGTGTATCCAGTGCATGTGTGGCGGCGATGTCGGAGAACGTCACTTACTTTGTTGTCGGCAAAAGTTTTCCGGCTGCAACTGCTAACTATTATGTTGCACTCGCGAGCTTAGCATAATTTTAGGCGAACAATAAGCGTTTATGTCATCACTTGCCCTCAGCTGCGAAATATCTACATTGCAATGCAATGCTATGCCAGTTAGCCAACACTGAAGTTTTTGCCTCTCAGCAACCTTGGCCAATGCTTCTTCTCCCACCCACATAAAAGCACTTTTTTCTACTTTTCGCTTCACTTCAACGGCTGCATTTCATAGTGCGGCGGAAATGTCAACTGCTTTTAATTGGCTGCGCATTTGCAACATTGTGTGGACGAGCCAAGGCTACAGTACTACACTCGCACGCTCCTACTTGGCGGTAAGTACTTGCTGACAGTGTAGCAAACAAACTTTGTTTTTTGAAGAATCTGACCCGTTTGGATTGTCAATGAATTGGGCGGATACAAGTTTTCCATGTACATACATATATTTTATTCTATTTTGTTTGTTGTCCACTATCCGATTTGGAGTTCAACTATTGGGGGCAATAAAATTTAGCAAACGCTCATGAAAATATAATTCCAATTTGCTGCACTCATTTTTTAGTAATTTATTCAGGCAAATTAGATGCAGAAGATATTAGTTCTGCCAAATTTATTTAAAATTTATTATGTAGAAAAAGCGCAGAAGATTATACTTTGTTGTTGGACTGACTAGTGTTTATGATTGCGCTTCTTCGGGCTCGGAGACTATATTCTTATTATGTGGAAGAAAGGCCAGCAACTGTAGATTTAAACCATATACTGAAAGGAAAACCAGGAATGCATCACTTTTGAGACTTGTCTTTTTATCGGATGGATCCATTGAGTAAACTTTCAGTATAGCCTAATTTTCCCTCAGACCTTTTTAAAGAGTAAAGCGCGATGTCCTCGCTTGCAGACGTGTCTATGCGGCCAGAAGGTTTACTATTCTTCCTTATGGGAGGGTTTCGAAGGCGCTGCCCTCTTATGCCTACTGAGGTTCCTTCTGTTAATGGACTAAAAGTGTAATGGAGTAAAAGTAGCTAATGACAGACGATGGAACGAAAGAGTCATTAAAGGCGAACCCCATATAAACACACTCACCGAGGTTATCTTCCGGCGGCAGGTTAGATTTGGAAGTCTCACCTGGAGACCAAACCCGGGCTCGAGGCTTTTAAGGAATATCCCCTTTCCTAATCAGGGCTCATCCGCACCGCTGAAAAGATACAGAAGACCTTAGTCAATTTATTGTTTTATCACAGACGACCTATATAGGCACAATACACTTATCTAGGATAGGGTATAGGTCCACCGAAGCGCTGTGGCTCTTGGCTTCACTTGAATAGTTTTCCAGATATCGTTGCCTCTTCGAAGATTTTACGTTAGGAAAAGATGTGGGCAATTCGTTGCCTCGCTGCTATACCGTCGAAGTCCCTGCGCGCGAACAACTTCGAAAATTCCTTCGCCCTTTCTTCTGTGGTTTAATCCTCTACAGCAAGTTCATTTTCCGAGCTAAACGATGATTTAAAGTGCTGCTTTCTCGTTGATCGGATTGTGTCTTGACGAATTTAGCAAACTCTTTAAAAGCTGAGGAGTATAACAGTGCTGATATATTTTATTTGTCTCCGCTTGTACCAAAGAGTTTGTTTAGTTAGCTGACTTGAAGGTTGGCAGCGCCTCTGCACAGTGGAAATTCGCATCTAGATGGAGCAAAGGATCTAAACTTTGCACTATCTGCAAGAAGAAGAGGAGAGACTTGCCCTCAAATAAATTGGTCTCACAACAGCAGGTGCGGTTGATCGAAAATAAAAAAAGGAACCCATTTAGGTCATATCAATGTCTAGTGGGGGAACTTTTTCTAGTGAAGAGATGCTTGGTTATATGCTTTCTCATGATTATGTTGCATTTTTGTCATTTGTTTCTTCATAATGGATCTTTCAGTGGACAAAGACGAGAAAAATGGGAGGTGTTGTTAACGGAATACACTATTAAAATACAAGCGACAGACGCCCGATCCAGTGACTAATGACATGCAAAACACATTGCGTTGCCAAAAATTTTTAAAATTGGAGATCCATGGAGTCTAGTGAATACAGCTTCAACTCCAGAATAATGCGATAACTATTTTTCCGCTGAGCTTTTGAGAGAATCTCAAGATGCTACGGTGTTATTTATATCTTTTACAATATCGCGCGACCCTTCTCTAGATTGCAGTTTCGAATTTAATAGCTTAGACTCAGCTGCTTGTAGTGATTAATAAGGTACAAACTCTACTTTATGCCCAAAATTATTCCGCATTTTAAACAACCGACTTCATACTGCACTTCTGCAGTGGAAGTGACAGTTCCAAGTTTCGCTACGCTAAATTTCCGCCATCAAATTTCGCTAAGTGAAAAGCAGTAGGCACATGGAAATGTAATCAACAGTAGCATGAATGGCAATTAACTAGATATTGCATGCTTATAGACGCGCCAGCTACGCTTTTGAAAATTGTTGCCAATGAAAATTAGCCATAGCGAATCCGGGATACGGCAGCTACTCTTAACTTGGGTATACAAATTTAGTCCACCAATTCATAGAATCCTATTGGAGATGTCAAATAAGAGCAGCTCCATCTTCACAGGCCGATAAAAATATGCAATATTTACAGACGCAGATAACGTGCTCCTCTCATTTTTGGAATTGAGCACCCTTTTTTGCGCCTTTTAGAATTATAGGCCCTTTTTTCTTCCCTTCAAAGTATTTTCTGCAATTTCGATTCAAAGATTGTGTTACTAAATTCAAACGAAAATGTTGTAAAATTTCTAAACTTAATAAAAAGGCAATGAATTGTTGTGCGAACCTCTTTTCACATTTCTTATCCAAAGCGAATTAGAAAATAACATCCTTTGCATGTTAAGGAATAATAAATGCTGAGCCCAAAAATACGCAACTCTCCAGTCAAAACTTACATACAAACGCAATAGACTCTTGGAAAAATCCGCGCAAAGATTTATACCCAGCAGAGAAAAATTAGTCCAATAAAATGCCAGAAATCATTAAGCATAATTTGTGAACCAAAGATCGCTAGGTGAGTAACAGGTGAGCCTTAAAATACGCATCATAAAAGTCTAATACGACATCCGGGGCGTGAGAAAGAGATTATAATTAATAGGAAAAGTTGCATACCTTTGGGCGTACGTGCTATTTATTAAGATATTTTTGTGGAGTAGAATTTAGCATGTGGAAAAAGTTCTACCCTGCGAAAAATGAAGTTAAAAAGAAGTCAGTATATTGATTCCTTAAAAAGTCTACGCCAACTCGATAAGTTTCGCGAAACCGATTTTTTTAAATAAATTTTAAAACATTCCCATCAAAATACAACATAACATCTTTCAGGTTAATAACGACTACATTACTTCAGGGTATGCAAAATGAAGTTCAGTTTAGGAACGAAAAAAAAAAATTCGGTTAGAAATATGATTGTTTCCTACATCAGAGTACACTAGTACTACGCCAACAAATCAATTGTCTCAAAAATACAGTATAAGGCAAATTTCGTAATACAATTTTTTTAAAACCTAAGAAAAATCTAAGAAATAATATGCTCAAGGAAATGGTACCTTGCTCTGTTATTGTAATAGTTGAACGGTAAACAGTAGTTTTTGAAATATTAAATATTTCTAATATGTTAATTATTTTTGTAAGTTCCGGTTCGAATTTCCCTATAAATATTTTAAATAAAAGAGGCCAGAAAAAACCTACAAATTCGGAGCGGAAATTCTGAGCCTATGGTTTAAAATTATATGCTAAATCTAGCCTCAAAAGCCAACCTGGTCACACTGGCCCCCAATACACCATATTTTATTCACATAGGCGAAATACACAAACACACTCATTCGTACTACGTTGTTTACTCTACAAAAAAGGAGTTTAAAAATAAATACTACGATCTCTCAAATAAAGGGAAGTAGCCAAATAAAAATTTTATGAATGAAAGTGTTGAAAACCAACAACAGCGCCGCCGCTGCATTGCAAAACACCAGCAGGCGGAAAACCACAATCACACGCTTACACCTACACGCCAACAAATGTCTGTGCATATTCTTGCTGGCGTTGGGTACTCAGCGGTTTCCATTTTTGGGGTTTCCTCTGGGGTACGCTCAATGTTTCAGCGTTTAAATTGTATGAGTGCGCAATGTGTGTGTGTGTTTGCGTTGGGCGCGTTTTTCGTATCAGCCATGTGTTTGCTGTTGTTGCATGTATTCCTTTTTGCCCTTTAGTGGATATAGTTTTTTTGCTTTTTCCGTTTTCGTTGGTCACAATTGAATTTGGCATTGAAGTGTGTAAATGTTGAATTATTTAAAATGCAAACACCTGTGAAATGAGTTGGTCTGCAGCGGTACAATATTAATGACGGACTGAGTAGTTTTTTGGTTTTTAAGGGATGTGTGTAAAGTTTTTGGAACAAAATGTGTATACATTCCTTTTATGAATGCCGTTATAAAAGGTTGCAATAAAAGACACACGAATGGAATATCGGATATCTGGGTTTTTATATATGAATTGGTTAACGGTAGCACATGCACCTAGTCTTAAATTGATAATCTTAGGCTTTTTTGTTGCATATGTTTAGGTACACTTGCTCTTCATTTAGAGTTTGTTGGTCATAAAAATATTGCGAAGCGATTTTCAGAAAGATCTTTGATCGCAATGTATACTAGGGTGATCCAAAATAAATGTGAAATTGGTTCTTCTATGGTTACAGGCCCTAGGACTGTTTTGCATCGAAAAAAATTACCCCTTCTTTTATATTGCAATCAATATATATATATAGGTTGCTCAAAGCGCTCAAGTTTTTCGATGTTTCTTATTTGTAAAATAAAATTTTTCTTCCAAATGGTATAGAACTCTTTTCGATCGGAAAGCTCTGCCTCTCATCAGGAAACTTCCAATAATAATACTCAGTTTTTTATTTTACCATTTTTATTTACATTAACTATTTCTCCTGAAGATAAACAGCGTTTTAATAAAAATAGATTGCCGCTTACACATATGTTAGTACCCAGCTTCTCCTCCGATTTGTGGCGTGCGCCTTGATGTTGTCATACAAAGCGGAGGGAACTACAGTGGTACGCCGACTCTGAACGGTGATTGAATTTTTATGAGAAGCTCTTTTTGATTGCAGCAATACTCTCGGAGGATTGTCATTGCCTGCCGAGGGGCGACCGCTGTTAAGAAAAAACCCTTTTAAATACCATTACGCTATGGCTGCTAAGAGACCAATACTAGGTTTATCTGACTAAAAGTTGAGAAATCGTAGTTTGTCTGGGAGAAACCAACCTCCAAACTGCTTGCTGATTTTAGGAATGTATCTATGAATTATTTATGTCTTTGATCAGTGGCTAACCTTGAGAGATAAGCAAAGTATCTGGCCACAGGTCAGCCTTTCATTGACCATTTGAATAGAAATTGGGGGTCTTTAGATGATTTAATTATCGATTGAGCCTAATATTTTTCACAAGGCTGCAATGCAGAACAGATTTTAGTTAGACACTTCTTCAAAAGTTTCCTCATATATTCGCTTCATCCGTTTTAAGCAAAATATAACATACATCAGAATATTTTGTGGCTAATACCAGCCGCTTAGGAAAGGTGTCAAATGACAATGCTTCTTAAATTCAGGCACGGTGTTTTTTAAGGACCTTAATCTTTTCATTGCTAACTGTTTCGGCTTAAAAATAACAGTGTTCTTCTTCTCGCCGTTATCTCGTACTTATCGTTTTTGACTAGCAACAACAATACTTTTCCCCCACTCAAGTATGTTCTTCTGCTTCACTGTAAAGTATGTTGTAGGGATTGCAGCAGTAAGGTTATCGAAAATTTTCGTTTTAACAAATGAAGCCATACCTTTCAAAGCCTTTTCCGCGTTAGGGTTGCTCATGCGTATCACTTCACTTCAGCTTCTTTTTTTTGGTATACTTTATAGTAATCAGATANTAACTTGTCCAAGGCATTAGAATATGCTTCATTCACACCCTCGACTTGCTGTACCTTGACTTCAAACTAAGTCAGAAGTGAATGCTATACAGTAAACAGTCAATGAAATTTTGATCCCACACACCGCTAAAAATCCAAAATAAGCGATAAAGCTTCTATTCCCGTAACAATCTTCAAATTTATCGAATCTGCTCCAGCCATTATTACTGCACAGAGTAGGGAATTCGGCGAGTGTAAGGCAAGCAAATCACATTCAGTACAATTCGGCAAAAATTTATTTACAAGTCGG
>NW_016166589.1:0-23802 GCF_001687245.7 Rhagoletis zephyria | reverse complement strand
TTAAACGGTTTCAGCAAATCAATAAAATTCACAAAAGAAATATAAAAAGAAGGAAAACTACCTTTTCTGGACACCCTAGTGATAAGGAGATATAGAGAAATTACTATAGACTGGTACAAAAAACCTACGGCTTCGGGCAGACTTGTAAATTTCAATTCTAAGCAGGAAAGAAGAATAATTGTAAACACTACCAACAATTTCATGAGACGAGTTCTCTCTATCAGCGACAGAATATATCATAAGAAAAATATGTGCACTATTAAAAAAACTCTGGAGGACAATGATTTTCCGGGGAAATAAATTAAAAAGCTTGTTCGCAACTACTATGTTCGTCCGAACGAAGAAAAGAAAAATGATGATTCAAATAAGAAAATTTACAAAACAGCAACTTATTTCCGCCGGCCGCTGTGGTGTGGTCGTAAGCAATGCGCGCTTCCACTCCGCAACGCCTGGGTTCAAGCCCTGGTCAAAGCAAAATCGCAAAAAATGTATAAAAAAGGTTTTTCTTAACAGCGGTCGTCCCTCGGCAGGCAATGGCAAACCTCCGAGTGTATTTCAATCGCCGTTCGGAGTCGGCGTAAAACCGTAGGTCCATCCGATCTGTGTGACAACATCAAGGCGCACGCCACAAATCGGAGGAGAAGCTCGGCCAAACACTAACAGATGTGTAAGCGCCAATCGATTATTAATATTATTATTATTATAACTTATGACCCAGGGTTATCAGAGAGAATCAAATTTTCCAATCTGTATGATAAAGAGAACGTCCAATTAGCGTTTACATACGACAATACTCTGAGAATTGTATTTAGCAACACGAAAGACAAAACTCCCAAGCATGAGAAATCTGATGTGGTATTCCATGTAATGGCGACGGGTCCCACGTATGCAAGCAAGTATATGTGGGGAAAACCAAATCAAAACTTAAGACAAGGATTTCCGCTCACAAATCGAACGTAAAATTAAGGAATACTTACTCGGACAACAAGACGGCCTTGTCATCCCACTGTAAAGACACGGGACATTACCCCGATTTTGATAATGTGAGTGTCTTAGAAGAAGAGAAAAATTACCACAAACGCTTTATATTAGAAATGCTCCACATTGTGAACACCCCTGATGATAAAAAGATGAATTTCAAATCAGACACTGAAAACTGTGCACATGTCTACCGCAACATAATATTAAGGCACAATAAATAAGCGTAATATTGGTGTCTATTATTCGTTCCGTGTCCGAACTTCGTCTATGATAACATTACAATGCTGGATGATTTGCATACATATTTATGTCGTACTGTGTGCCGTCCAATGCAATGTTGTTTGTATGATATTTTGTTTACAATTACTGTTCTTTCCTTTATTTATATTTTTATGTCCATTTCGTCTCGTTGTTTAGTTTGTTAAATCTTTTGTTTTTTACAGACATTAGTCTACCAGGCGCAACCGAATGTGTAAGTTGTCTTATATATAGTATGTTGATAGTATTTTATGCAATTTTTGTAATTAAGATAATCCTAATGATGACTTCAGACTGAAGTCGAAATATAGACGATTTAAAAACAACAAAACCAGATTGTTTTATTTCAACCCGGCCTTGAGCTCAAAAATAAAAATCAACATAATCTTCAATTAACGGCCAAATATAAATAAACAATATCACAAAATATTTTAATTAGTGTTCCCACCTGGTCAAAAATTGAAAAATAATATATATATAAAAGAGGATGTATGTATGTATCTATGCAGCTTATAGACTCCGAAACCACTCAACCACTCAACCGATTTTGTTAAAATTTCCAGGATAGCTTCATAGAAACCCGGAGAGTGTCCCGAGTGCAAGTAAAGTATTACGGTATAGATATCAAATGGAAGGTATTTGAGAAAGATATTTAAGAAAATTTACACCAAATATATTTTAATAAGTGTTGCCACCAGGTCAAAAATGTATATATATAATAGAGGATGTATGTATGTATCTATGCAGCTTATAGACTCCGAAACCACTCATCCGATTTTGTTAAAATTTCCAGGATAGCTTCATAGAAACCCGGAGAGAGTTCCTGTGAAGTTTGGCTATTTTTGAAAGAGTTGCCACCTGTCAGAAAAATAAAATGTATTTAGATATACAAGTAAATTATTACGGTATAGATATCAAATAAGGTATTTGAGAAAGATATTTAAGAAAATTTAAATAAAAAAATATTTTAATAAGTGTTGCCACCTGGCCAAAAATTTAAAATAATGATTATCTAATACAATTCACATCAAATATTACAATATGTGTAGAAGATATTGGAGAAAGATTTACATATTTTTGAGTAGAGTTGCCACCTTTTTCAAAAAAGCTTAAATGACATAAATGTGTGGATTAAAAAATATTTCGCCGGATACGTATCAAACGGGAGCTATTGGGAAATGTTTCAGTCAATACCAATTACACTAGTTTTTAAATTTTCAGTTTCAAACGAGTACCTCGATAAAAAAAAGTACTTTCTAGCACAATTTGGGGTCGCTGAAAACGAAAATGACACCCATTTATTTTTCTCAAGAAGCGCTCCCGCGATTTCCGTAGAAAACGTGTTTTTCGTGTCTTATTTCAGTTTTTCACCGAAATCTCCGAGGAAGTTGATGTTATGAAGCAATTATATACATTTTTAGAAAGGTACAGACCTCCTCTTTACAGAAATGTGTCATTAGTAATCTAGTGATTATTACTTCCACAGCAGCCGTTCATAGTTAAAAAAAGGTAATTTTTTGAGCTTTTTTGGCAATTATTGAAATCGACGTTTTACTATTGATTAAAAAATTTTTTCCGATACATGAAATTTTTAGTTCAAAATAATTTTATAACAAACCAGTCAAGCTAAAGATAGTCTAAATCGGACGAAAAATGTTGAAGTTATAACGTATTTTGTAAATGATGCATATTCAGCTTCTGACATTCAAATTTCCCTTTTTACACCTACACAGAAATAAATTATGAAGCAGGGCTGGGGTTGAATCCATATCTACGGAATATTACCAAAATGGTAAAAAACACAAAAAAGTCTATTTTGTGTTAATTTATATGCTGAATCAAAGTAAACGTTGTACAGGGGAACAGAAATATCTCCAGTCGGTAAAATGCGTTACTGCTTGAGCGACATTGAACTTCCGCTATATTTTCCTGCCCCGTTAGGTAGTTGATAAACGGCATCGGATTTCGTTTCGTACTTTTGTTGGACAGTTGTTCCTTTTGTGTTCTCTCGTATTTAGAATGACGTTTTTGCTCTAAGGAAAAAGCCCAAAATGTGCAATCACTCATCACCACCATTCCACCATTGCACTTAAAACTCGGGCTAATGAAAAGTTTTGTCAAAGCTTTAGCGAAAAATCCAGAAAATAAAACCTTGAAATATTTGAAGACGGTGTTTCCTAAACTGTCGACAGAAAAAATCAAAGCAGATATATTTGTCGGGCCACAAATCAGAAAATTGTTTGATGATGCAAAATTTGAACGATGCTTGAACAAATCTGAAGTAAAAGCTTGGACTGCCTTTGAACAAGTTGNGAGTATGGCGAACAGGGTAGCTCGAACATATATCCTTCATATGAAATGGTATAAGCCGGAAAGAAGTTATGTTATCCAGAAAACATAACCATCATTGAATCATTCGCTGAAGTTCGTTTACAGTCGTTAATTGATCACACATTAAAAAGGCTTTGTCTGGCACTTGAAGACGTTTTAAAATCAGACTCCGTTAACTCTTGTCATATGTTTGCTATATTCAAATGGGGTTGTGATGGAGCGACACAAAATCGGTACAAGCAAGCAAGATCAAAAGATTTTACAAGCGATGAAAACTTGTTTAGTGTGTCAATGGTGCCAATGCAAATATATCACTTTAATGCAAGAGGGAAACGAATTGTTATATTCCAAAATCCTGCGCCGTCTTCCACGAGATATTGTCGTCCTATTAAATTTACATTTACAAAAGAAACTGCAGACTTTATTATTAAAGAAGTAGAAGAAATAAAGAGCCAAATAAACGATTTGTGCCCTACAGAAGTTATTATAAACGAAGTCAAGATTTCGATAAAGTCATCGTTAATTTTGTGTATGGTTGATGGCAAGGTATGTAATGCCTTATCCAGCTATAACTCTACTCATACGTGTTATGTATGTGGTGCAAAGCCTAAGGATATGAACAATCCAAGATCTTTAGTTACCAAAACGATAGACACAAATATGCTCGAGTTTGGTTTATCACCGCTACATTCTTGGATTAGATTCATGGAGTGCTAATTACATATATCATATAGACTTGAAGTGAAAACATGGCAAATCAGATCAGCAGAACATAAAGAAAAAGTGGCAGAAAGAAAAAAATGTATTCAAAGAAAGTTTCAACAAGAGATGGGATTACTCATAGACATGCCTAAGCAAAGTACCGGTAACACCAACGATGGCAACACCGTAAGATCTTTTTTTAGGAATGCAGAAAAATCTGTACAAATCACTGAAAGTAATTTAACACTAATAAAACGTTTCCATGTTTTATTGGAATTAATGGCATGTGGTTATGTATTAATGCCAATGCTTTCGAAGAGTATGCAGCGATTACAAGGCAGCTTTTCTTATATGAATATTCTTGGTACTATATGCCAGTAACAGTCCACAAGGTGCTTTACCATGGAAAATTAATCACTGCATTTTACCAATAGGACAGATGTCAGAAGAGGCTCAAGAGGCAAGGAACAAAGATGTTCGCCGTTACCGACTACAGTTTACTCGCAAAACATCTCGTATTGACACTAATCAAGATTTGTTAAAAAGGCTTCTTATATCTTCAGAACCATACATTTGCAATTTAAGAAAACATCCAAAAACTAAAAAAGGGATTCTGACAGCCGACATATTGTCACTGTTAAAAGTGCCTGAAGAGTACGTGATTGATTCAGATTCCTAAGAATATTTGTAAATTTTATTACTATATTTAAAATGACTTTCAGAAATTTAGCTCTTACCTAGTTACTTTTTGTTCTAAAACTATTTACTTTTGCATTAATAAAGAATTTGATAAAAAAAAATTTATTAAATGAATTTTACCGTTTTGAAACTCGATACTTAATTAAACTAAATATAATTTTGAAAAAATATAAACATATATATATTTATATCTCGGAAGGGGGCTTGTTTATTACACAGTATGGGTAATTTTTAATATAGATAATCTGTATTACATAAAAAGCTAGTGTACAAAGTTTTGTTACATTGTATTCATTACTTTTCAAATTATTATATTAAGACCACTCAGATTGAGGAAATCTCACACTGTGCTGCGTATGCATCTAATAGTATAGAAACAACTAACTGGCAGAGCAGCGCAGCACGCGAATGTAAGACGATTCGATGGTGCTAAACCGAAAAAACACGAACTTGACGACGCAGCAGTATTTGTGACCAGGTTACGAAGTAGCAGAGAGAACATAGAAAAATCGGATAGCAGAAAAACCACTTGCTAGAGTAGCATAGCAGTAGGTGAAGTGAAGCAGTCACAGTAAAACGAACGATATGATATCGAAAATGTTGAAAGCAGACTAGGAGGTAGCATAAAACCGAAGAAATTCTGATTAGACAAAGGAGCAAAAGTGGTGAGCAAGCTACGAAGTTGCAGAGAAAACTTAGGTCGGTGTTATGCAGGCAAACTTTTGTTTGCCAAATTAAATGGCGGCTGCTTAGTTTGCTCGGACGTGGTTATGTCAAGTTTGGCACAGGGTTGCACGTTCATTATGGTTTTCATGGATATTGCCAACACGAAATGAGGATTTCAGAGGTACATAACGCGCACAATTTAAAGTTTTGTATATGGCAATACCGAATTTGCTGCAGTTTGACCAAACAAAATTAGTTTGCTGTGAGAGTCGCCAAACTCGCTCTCTCCGAGTTTGGTGCAACAACAATTGCACGCAGTTTGCCAAACAAAATTTCTGCATAACACCAACCGTAGAAAAAGCGGAGTAAGAAAGCATAAAGCAGCGGCGATTGTTAGAGCAGATCCGAGAAGCAGAATACTATTTAGCTATTGGTATTGTAAGTATGTATACAATATTGTAGAACGATCGTTGAGACAGAAAATGTGTATTTATACTTAAACTACATGAATAAGTAAGAAAGAAAGAGAACGCATCGTTTATATGTAAAGAAGATCTAAAGTAAATGCAAATTATATTTATTATGATTGAATTTTCGTAGAACGCAGAAGTGTAGAGAAAAGTATAGTTCGCTTTTGTGTACATGTTTGCTTATTAGAAAGCAACAGTGTTGGCAAGATATATTGGCACAGCAAAAGTTTTGTGAATGTATTGTACTATTTGAAAATAATTCAAATTTTTGTGTTCAAATTTTCTAATTCAATAATAACTAAAATTGAGATCGTTATTTAATAGAATAGGTTTAGTGTTGATCGGTCGGTTTAATACATATAAAATATTTTAAAATGGATATTCAAACCATAAAAGCTATGACCGTGGCGGTGTTAAGGGAAAAGTTGAGAGAGTTAGGACTGACAACGGACGGAAACAAACCAGACTTACAGGCGCGCTTGATCCAACATTTCGATTTGACCGATGATGAATTCAGTGACGGTGAATCAAATGTCAGCCGGTATGAAGATGTGGGCGCGATGGGTTCACGTGATAGAAATGTTTCACACTTTACCTTGAGAGATATTGAGGATAGCGTATCGTCGTTTACTGGTGCAGACTCACTTGACGTTAATCAGTGGGTAATTGAGGACGAAGATAATGCGGCTGCGGTTGGGTGGAACAATTTACAGATGTTCATATATGCCAAGCAATTGCTTAAGGGCAAAGTTGTACATTAGGGGTGTTAGTGGCATACGAGATTGGCCGTCTTTGAAAAAGGATTGATGAATTCGGTGCGAGGCTTTGTTCAGCCGAAATACACAACATTTTAAGAAATCGTCATAAAAAAGCAACCGAATCATTCCTTGAATATTTATACTGCCTAATTGAGATTGGTAAGCCTATAAGTATCGATGATGAAAGCATAGTGGAATACTTTGTCAATGGTATACCAGATGCCAAAACCAATAAAACCGTTTTATATCAAGCGAGAACTATAAACGAACTGAAATGTCAGATAAAGATTTACGAAAAGATTCGGTCGACACAACAGCTTCCGGCTAGACTTGCCCAAACACAGCCTGAAGTTAAACGTACAGACGCAAAATTAAATGCGAATGTGGGCGAAAATAAAAAATGCTTTAAGTGTGGTGAAGGGTCGCATTTTGCAAAAAACTGTCAAGGAAAACAGTACAGTTGCTATAAGTGTAGTAAGGTCGGGCATAGATCTTTTGAATGCACCGGGGCAGTTGCATCGCAAAATGTTGATAAGACTGAGCGGAGTGTAAATATGTTACGCGACGTATGCGGACTAATATTTAAGGACATTCATCGAAACGGTTTTAGCTTTTCCGCATTAATTGACACAGGAAGAGATCTTTGCATTATGCGATATGACACTTTGATGATGCTTGATCAGGACATCGAACTAAGTAATGATAAACGGCGTTTGGTAGGATTGAAGGAAAGTGCTATTATTACAATAAGAAGTTTCGAGATAGATATGGACATAGACGATGTTAAACTTAAGATTTGCTTTCATGTTGTCAGAGAAGCTGATTTGCGGTATGCTGCAATCATAGGCAACAGCGTGTTGAAGAACGTCAACATGTTGGTTAGGGAAGGTGAGGCAATCTTCGTTATAAGATCTGCTAAGCCTAAGCCCGTGCAAAAAGAAAGTGAGTTGTTCACTGTGTTCAAAAGTATCTGTACGTCAATAGAAGAGGCTAAGGGAAATGAGGTGGTAACGCAGTTAAATCATCTGAATGCAGAAGAAGCAAGGGTTTTGTCGTCAATGGTTAACGAATATTCACCAGTTAAGAAAGTAGAAAGTCCAGTTGTTATGAAGATTGTTCTTACAGATGACGTACCTGTTTACACTACTCCTAGACGGGTGTCACATGTAGATCATTGTTTTATTGAAAAGCAAGTAAGTCAATGGTTAGTAGAAGGAATCGTACAGCATAGCACTTCGGAGTATGCCTCACCTGTGGTATTAGTTCCGAAGAAAGATGGTAGCAAAAGGATGTGCTGGGATTACCGTAAGTTAAACCAAAAGATAGTCAAGGATAATTTTCCTATGGTGCTGATTGATGATGTGCTGGAGCGGTTGCAGAGTTCGAAGATTTTTACAACATTAGATTTGGCAAATGGATTCTTCCATGTGCCAATGGCTGCAGATTCCCGAAAGTACACATCATTTGTCACACACCATGGTCAGTTTGAATTTTTGTATGTTCCTTTCGGTATTTCAAACTCTCCTGCAGTCTTTTGCAGGTTTGTTAGCTCGGTTTTTAGAGATTTAATACAAAATGGTACCATTGTTGTATACATGGACGATATTATCGTACCTGCGAAAGATGAGGAAACCAGTATTCAGAAGCTGAGAACTGTGTTGGGGCGTGCTTCGGATTATGGTTTACGAATAAGGTGGGATAAGTGTCAGTTTTTAAAGAAGAAGGTGTCGTTTCAGGAAGGTGTCAGAGGAAAAAATACGGGTGGTTAAAAATTTCCCAGTGCCACGTAGTGTGAAGGCGGTTCAGCGTTTCTTGGGGTTAACCTCATATTTCCGACGATTCGTGGCCGATTACGCAGCGAAGGCTAGGGCTCTTACAGATTTATTGCGGAAGAATGTTAGGTTTAAGATGGGCGATGAGCAACCCTTAGCAGTTGAGCAGCTGAAATCGTCTTTAATAAGTGCACCAGTGCTTAGATTGTATGATCCGCGCGCGGAAACGGAAGTACATACGGATGCGTGCATGTACGGATACGGCGCGGTATTAATGCAAAAAGACTCAACGGATCAGCAGTACCATCCAGTACAGTACATGAGTCGCCGAACTACACAGCAGGAAGAAAAGTACCACTCGTACGAGCTCGAAGTTCTTGCTATTATAGAGGCGCTGAAGAAATGGCGTATTTATTTAATGGGGTTAAATTTTAAAATTATAACTGACTGTAACGCTTTTACTCAAACAATGAAAAAAGCGAAGTTCCATTGAGGGTTTCGAGGTGGGACATTTTCCTTCAAGATTTTGAGTACACTATCGAACACCGATCCGGAACAAAAATGAAGCACGTCGATGCTTTGAGTCGAATGTCCTGCTTGATGATAGAAGACTCCATTAAACACCAGTTGAAAGAAGCTCAGATGAACGACGAATGGATAAAGGCTATTCGCAAAGTGCTAGAGAGGGAAGAGTATTTAGATTTTTTCGTAAAATATGACCTGTTGTACAAAGACCCAGTAGTAGAGCTTTTAGTAGTGCCGGCTGCTATGGAAGAAGAGATTATTAGAATAGCACACAGAAAGGGACATTACGGTACAAAGAAAACCAAAGATTGTCTGGAGAAAGAATTTTACATTCCTCAGTTACGGTGTAAGGTAGATAAAGTTGTTAGAAATTGCGTAGAGTGCATTATCACTGAAAGCAAAGCAGGGAAAAAGGAAGGTTTTCTTACATTACATAGAAAACACACCGCTGTCAACTTTTCATATTGACCATGTAGGCCCTATGGAGTTGACCTCCAAGAGATATAAGCATATACTAGTCATTGTTAATGGTTTTTCGAAATTTGTTTGGTTGTACCCAGTAAGGTCTACCGACCGTGTGTCAGTTATTGACTGTTTAGAAAGGCTATCAACGGTGTTTGGTAATCCGAGAAGAATAGTTTCCGACAGGGGAACAGCATTTACATCAGAAGCATTTGAGGGGTATTGCAGGTCAAATGGTATTCAGCATTTAGTCATAGCAACAGGCGTACCGAGAGGTGATGGACAAGTGGAGCGAATCCACAAGGTTGTTGTTCCTATGCTCGCGAAGTTATGTCAAGAAAACTCTTCGCAGTGGTACAGATATGTAGGTCGTGTTCAACAAATAATTAACTATACCCCCCCTAGGAGCACAAGATTCTCCCCATTCAAAATATTAACTGGGCTAAATATGCGTATTGCTGATGACTTAGAGCTAGGAGAGTTAGTAAGAGAAGCTGTTGTAGAAGAAATGGATAAGGAGCGAGATGTTTTGCGAAAAGAACAAAGTAACATCCAAAAAATTCAGCAAGAAAATTGCAAAAATTTTAGTGCGCAAAGAAAACCTGAAACGAAATACAATATAAACGATTTAGTTGCAGTAAAGAGAACACAATTCGGGCCTGGTTTAAAATTGAAACCTAAGTTCTTAGGACCTTATAAAGTGACTGCCACGCTTTAACATGGTAGGTATGAGGTTAGGAAAGTTGGGGATCATGAGGGACCACGAGAAACTACCACAGTTTCGGAGTACTTGAAAAGGTGGCGTAATTCATTCGGGGCGAATGACTCATCAGGACGGCCGAATGTGGGATCGGTACAGGAAAGAGCGACCCGTTCGGGAAGGACGTACTAAATAACGTACGATATCATGCAACCCTGACAGAACAGAGCCAATGCAACCCTGACATGACAGAGCGTAAGAAAAAGAAAATGAAACGAAGGACAGTTCAGTTGAAACGAGGAGTCGCCAGAGTTAGAACGCGCCGCAATCTGTTGTGAAATAAAGCTATCTATTTAGACTTAATTGCACTACTTTGTAAAATATTAACAATGTTAATTAAATCAGTTTAAATCAAACTACGTATGAACTATGTCGCGAAATCGCACTACTCTGTGAAATAAAACAATTATAAACTAATTTCTAAAATTATACTTAAGCCACTTATAAGCTAAGTTGTGAAACTCAAATGTTTTCCGAATTAAATTGCTAATTATTAAAAACCTACACATTGTTTCCAGTTTATTTAAGATTGGATTGCTTGAACCCACATACATATTCTTATGTTATGTTAATGCAGGTATAAAAGACAATGAATACGTATTTTCCTTCTTCTGTATGTCACTACATTAGCTGACTACTACTTGCTGTTCTCTATTAAGGTGAGAATTAAACTACTCAAAAGTTCAACGCAATGCTATTCCATTGCAGAAAGAATGTACATATAGTATACAGTATTTCTTGGATAAATATATGCACCATCGAAAATGCACAAGATTCGGTGCTTATAAGCGGGAAGTGCTTGTATGAAAATGCCGCTTATAAGCACTGACTGCGCTTATATTGAAGTTCTCGGTTATATGTATTACCGGTTTATCTATGTAACGACTATTATTGAATAAAAAGTTTTCAATTTAAAATAGGAATAAATTGAGATATAATTTATATAAGTATATGTGCAACAAAATCCAAAACCAGTGCAAGTGGTTCATAAAGGAATTTCAAAATGAAATATTGATTTTCATCTATACATATAAAAGAGGATGTATGTATGTATCTATGTAGCTTATAGACTCCGAAACCACTCAGCCGATTTTGTTGAAATTTCCAGGATGGCTTCATAGAAACCCGGAGAGTGTTCCTGTGAAGTTTGGCTATTTTTGAAAGAGTTGCCACCTGCCAGAAAAATAAAATGTATTTAAATATGCAAGTAATGTGTTATGGTATAGATATCAAATAAGGTATTTGAGAAAGATATTTAAGAAAATTTACATAAAAAAATAGTATGTTGATTTTTTTTGAGCCCATGGCCGGGTTGAAATAAATCAATCTGTTTTTGTTGTTTTTAAATCGTGTATATTTCGACATCATAATGGAAGAGTTACTCAAAAAATTCGAACAGGAGTCGGTCAATAAGCCACGACTTCTTACTAAGTACGTTGACGATTTATTCGCCATAGTTAAAACCGAGGACACAAACGACATGCTTACAATATTAAACGGTTTCAGCAAATCAATAAAATTCACAAAAGAAATATAAAAAGAAGGAAAACTACCTTTTCTGGACACCCTAGTGATAAGGAGATATAGAGAAATTACTATAGACTGGTACAAAAAACCTACGGCTTCGGGCAGACTTGTAAATTTCAATTCTAAGCAGGAAAGAAGAATAATTGTAAACACTACCAACAATTTCATGAGACGAGTTCTCTCTATCAGCGACAGAATATATCATAAGAAAAATATGTGCACTATTAAAAAAACTCTGGAGGACAATGATTTTCCGGGGAAATAAATTAAAAAGCTTGTTCGCAACTACTATGTTCGTCCGAACGAAGAAAAGAAAAATGATGATTCAAATAAGAAAATTTACAAAACAGCAACTTATTTCCGTCGGCCGCTGTGGTGTGGTCGTAAGCAATGCGCGCTTCCACTCCGCAACGCCTGGGTTCAAGCCCTGGTCAAAGCAAAATCGCAAAAAATGTATAAAAAAGGTTTTTCTTAACAGCGGTCGTCCCTCGGCAGGCAATGGCAAACCTCCGAGTGTATTTCAATCGCCGTTCGGAGTCGGCGTAAAACCGTAGGTCCATCCGATCTGTGTGACAACATCAAGGCGCACGCCACAAATCGGAGGAGAAGCTCGGCCAAACACTAACAGATGTGTAAGCGCCAATCGATTATTAATATTATTATTATTATAACTTATGACCCAGGGTTATCAGAGAGAATCAAATTTTCCAATCTGTATGATAAAGAGAACGTCCAATTAGCGTTTACATACGACAATACTCTGAGAATTATATTTAGCAACACGAAAGACAAAACTCCCAAGCATGAGAAATCTGATGTGGTATTCCATGTAATGGCGACGGGTCCCACGTATGCAAGCAAGTATATGTGGGGAAAACCAAATCAAAACTTAAGACAAGGATTTCCGCTCACAAATCGAACGTAAAATTAAGGAATACTTACTCGGACAACAAGACGGCCTTGTCATCCCACTGTAAAGACACGGGACATTACCCCGATTTTGATAATGTGAGTGTCTTAGAAGAAGAGAAAAATTACCACAAACGCTTTATATTAGAAATGCTCCACATTGTGAACACCCCTGATGATAAAAAGATGAATTTCAAATCAGACACTGAAAACTGTGCACATGTCTACCGCAACATAATATTAAGNAAGTGTGAAAATGTTAAAAACCTCGAATTGCTTGTATTTACATTATGCGTCATAACTTCTACATTTCTTCTTCGATTGAAGCAATATTTCAATTGTCATCAAATTGTTATCATATATATCTGCATTAAAAATTTTTATCTTATGAAAAAAAGTCAATAAACCTCATTCATTTCCAAAAAAGCTCAAAAAATTACCATTTTTTTTAACTTTGAACGGCTGCTGTGGAAGTAATAATCACTAGATTACCAATAACGACATATTGCTGTAAAGAAGAGGTCTGTACCTTTGTAAGAATGTATATCACTGCTTCATAACATTAACTTCCTCGGAGATTTCGGTTAAAAACTGGAATAAGACTCAAAAACAGGTTTTTTGCAAAAATCGCAAAAACGCTTCTTGAGAAAAGTAAATGAGTGGCATTTTCGTTTTCAGCGACCTCAAATTAAGCTAGAAAGCACTTTTTTATCGAGGTATTTTTTTCGTGTAAACTAGTGTTATCGTATCGTATCGAGTGTCCACATACTTAAGAAAATAAAATCGGACAATATTTTTAAGAAATACCAAAGATTTAGAGTGCGATAAACTTCAAAGTCTGTCAAAGCTTACCAGAAAGAAAATGCCGAATCCAAATTTTCAAATCTATATGTGATCATATGTATGTATGTTAATGCCAGAGTTGTGTAAATTTTCACCAGGTTGCAATCTAAAAACGGAATTTGTTTAATAGTTAAAAACCAAAAAAGTGCTCAATATTAATGCATAACATTTGTTTGTTATTAAGTATGGCTTAAAAAATATAATAAAATTTGCAATAAAAAATATTTTAATATTTTTTCCCAATGCGTAAACGAGATTTGGCTTGCATAATTTTCCTAAATTTTGGTATATAAATTTTGGTATTTTTTCACAACATTCATGAATAGAATACCTACATAGAAAACACTCTGTTACCTGAGTTCACATAAATAAAGGGTTTAAAAATTTCAATTTATTTGGGAGGAAAGTACCTACAGAATTATAGCATTCGTTTTTATTTTACGGTTGAAAGTAGTTAAATATTGTTTACAAGAGTGTATTTTGTTTCCCAAATTTACCTAAACAATGGCTTCATAAATCTTGGGATTTTTCCACAACATTCTTGAAGAAAATAGCTGCATACAAAGAACCTTTTCTGTATACACTAATTCAGATAAATAAGAGGTTGCAAAAGTCTACCGATTTTTTTTCTACTTTATTGCAGGGAAAGTACCTGGAGGGAATATCTTCTGCACACGTTTTAGCATAGATAAAATGTAAGGATTTTTAATGTTTTTAAGTGGAAGTTACCTTCAGAGCAGGGTTGTTGCGAATATTCGCATGCACATTCGCAACCGCGGAGCTTCCGCATTAATTTTAACATTCGCATTCGCTTTCGCATTCGCAATAATCAATGCGGACCTTTTGCGAATGCGAATATTGAAGGAACCGAAAATAACAGTTATTTTCTTTACGAGTTAAACTTGGCCAAATATTTTTTATTCCCAACTAAAAGTCCTTTCCGGACAATAAACAAACCGCTTATCCAAATTAAACAAGTTTGGTATCAAATGAAAGAGGACTTAAATAGCTTTAAAACTGAAATGTCTAAACGAGCAAAGTCACCTATTGAAAAATCGTTCAATAAAAAATGTTAATTAATTACCATAGATCAGGTATATGAATTTAGTATTAAATTATACAAAAAAGTATAAATAGAGGTGGCAGCCTTAATTCGTTATTCCTGTTTAAAAGTTATTTTAGTCCTCTTACATATGCCACAAAATTTGTTTAATTTTGATAAGCTGTTTGTTTATTATCCAGAAAAAACTTTCGGAATAAAAAATATTAGGCCAAATTTAACTGGTACAAAAATAACTGTTATTTTCGGCAGCTGGAATATTGTGCAAGTGCAATGATAAAACGTACATATACCTGGCCAGTCACAGAAGAAAGGATCAAAAATGAAAATCGAAAAAACTAAATCGAAATACTATAATCGAAAAACGCTGTTGACGTTACTGGTTCTCCACATTCAGAAACAACCAAAAGAATGAATGAAGAATTCTTTGGAAAACAACAGTGTTTAAACATCTAGATTGTGAAGATGAAAGTCAGGAGGATACATCCGACATTTGCAGACCGATGCAATTCCAAACACTTAAACTTTTGCACCACAAAAAAAAAATAAATAAATATAACTGAAAGTCCTCTCGGCTGGTGCAGCGTCAATCGAAAAGAATTTGTCAAATTTCAAGTTTTTCATGTTTTTCGTAGCGAGCGAGTAGTTATTTAGTGGTGCAGGTTTCATTTACGACCCTTTAAAAACTTTTTATTGAATACAATGTTCCAATTTTTAAATTCAAGTACTAAAAAAAACACTATAAAAAATTACTAACCTTTCCATTGTTTATTTAACTAAATCACCTAATTTACTCACCTAAATTATTTCTTAACAAGTAAAATGTCTAAGTTCGGACGGAGCCGAACATTAAATACCCGGCGTAAGTATTCAATATAGTTTTTTCACCTTTCCGAAAACTGCCGCTACATGATAAGCAGGGGTGGTTTCAGCCCTATTTTAAACATCTTCGATAGAACATTCAGTTAGACATAATGAGATAAACTTATATAGATATATGTGGACGGCATCACGCCCATTTTCCAAAATTCCATAATAATGTTACTTCTTTTCAAGGGATTGTTGTTAGTATAAATTTACCATTTACCAACATTTTATTATAAGCGTACTTTTTGCTAAAGAATTATTGCAAACATCAATTTTGAATAAATTAGCTTCAGTATTTACTGATTTATCGAAGCGTTCGTATTTCTCTAAATTACCGTTATGTGGGATGTGGGGGTGGTTATTATCCGATTTTTTTAATTTTCAGCCGTTTGGTATGTTTTGTGAAGGCCAACAACTGTGTCAAGTTTGGCAGAAATTGGTGGAGCGGTTCCCAAGATATACACATGTAATCATTAGGGGGCGTGCCTTTGCCCATTTTCCAAAAATTTATAATATTCTTATTTTTCGTCTAAAAATGATTGTGCATATCACTTTTGAGTGAATAAGCTTCAGTGGTTACTAAAATATCGCAGTTTTCGTATTTCTGAAAACTACCGTTATATGGGAGGTAGGCGTTCCACGCTCAAAAGAAGTACACATACCAAGTTTCGTTAAGATATTTCAATTTTTACTCGAGTTATCGTGTGCACAGACGGTTACTCTTTTCATTCTGATCATTTAAGTATACATTTGTCTATTTGTCTCGATTCGTTTTACCTGTTACAAACAATCGGTATGTGAACTAAGTTAAAATACCCTTGCGTACAAGTGCGCACGGGTATAAAAATACTTGATATCCGCAATCGCATCCGCATCCGCGGATGTTACCGATTAAATATCCGCATCCGCATTCGCATCCGCGGATGTCTAAAATTCCACATTCGCAACATCCCTGCTTCAGAGAACATATTTATATTGTTTGCCTGTGTTACATAAATATAAGGTCGCATAGCTAATACATTCGCTCATAGCAAGTGTAGACACTGCGCAAACGATAGTGAATTGTTTTTCATCTGAGATCAGTTCAACATACAGAGTATTATTAGTTACATTCACAAAAAAAATAAAATAATGGCACCAAAGAAAGCATCAATTGTAAGATAAACCCCCAAAACAAAAAAGTCGAATGAATACAGAACGGCGGAAACGGAAGATCAACGAAATGTCCGACTTCAACAAAATCGAAACAGAGAGACAGCTCGAGAAATGTGGAAACGGAAAACCAGCGGGAATCTCGCCTTCAGCAAAATCGTGTGAGTGCTTCAACCTCTAGAGACGCTGAAACACTAGAACAAAGGGAATCTCGCCTCCAGCAAAATTGTGTGAGAGCTTCAACCTCCAGAGATTCTGAAAATCCCAAACAACGCAACGAACGGGTTCGCACTAATCTATCACGATTGACTCATTCAAGAGAAAGAACATATTTAATGTTGGCGACATACAATTTTGACAGAGACTACGAAAATCATGCTGATGTCGCCATTGGACCGATGAATAAAGTTTGTTTGCATTTCCATGCCTTGAAGTTACGGTTGCCAGACGTACTGATTTTATCAGTACAGTACTGATTTTATCAGTACAGTACTGATTTTATCAGTACAGTACTGATTTTATCAGTACAGTACTGATTTTTCAACTCTTGTACTGATATTATTCATTTCTATGGACAGGACATTAGCGTCCTGATTTTTCAAAATTTGTATTGATTTGTACTGAATTTTCAATTCAAACAAAANGTTTTTCATCTGAGATCAGTTCAACATACAGAGTATTATTAGTTACATTCACAAAAAAAATAAAATAATGGCACCAAAGAAAGCATCAATTGTAAGATAAACCCCCAAAACAAAAAAGTCGAATGAATACAGAACGGCGGAAACGGAAGATCAACGAAATGTCCGACTTCAACAAAATCGAAACAGAGAGACAGCTCGAGAAATGTGGAAACGGAAAACCAGCGGGAATCTCGCCTTCAGCAAAATCGTGTGAGTGCTTCAACCTCTAGAGACGCTGAAACACTAGAACAAAGGGAATCTCGCCTCCAGCAAAATTGTGTGAGAGCTTCAACCTCCAGAGATTCTGAAAATCCCAAACAACGCAACGAACGGGTTCGCACTAATCTATCACGATTGACTCATTCAAGAGAAAGAACATATTTAATGTTGGCGACATACAATTTTGACAGAGACTACGAAAATCATGCTGATGTCGCCATTGGACCGATGAATAAAGTTTGTTTGCATTTCCATGCCTTGAAGTTACGGTTGCCAGACGTACTGATTTTATCAGTACAGTACTGATTTTATCAGTACAGTACTGATTTTATCAGTACAGTACTGATTTTATCAGTACAGTACTGATTTTTCAACTCTTGTACTGATATTATTCATTTCTATGGACAGGACATTAGCGTCCTGATTTTTCAAAATTTGTATTGATTTGTACTGAATTTTCAATTCAAACAAAATACTTTAGGATTTCCTTAAGCTTAAATTATTTAAGAAGAAGGCTGACGTTGTTTTGTCGGGTGTTTTTAGTTATCTCGAAAATAATTTTCATTTTAATAATAACAAATTTGAATATTCGAATTTCTTATGCCTATAACTAACAATTATTTTTTCTCAATTTATTGGCATTGTAAAAGAGTTTTGCATACAAGACATAGAGTTAGATACTCTTTTTAGCGAATTAATTTTGCGTAGTTGAAAAAATTGTATCTAAGCCATGAGGAAATATAGATGAAGTCCTTAAATAAAGGTACTTTTCCACAGTTTTAACAAATACGTATTTTTTTTTTTTTCAATACCACACTCAAACGAAGCAACTGAGAGGATCTTGAGTATAAAGTTTGCTTCCTGGTAGAGCTGTCAAACTATTGATAGTGGGGCCACTCGATAGTTTAGCTGCACTATTGATACTATCGAAACTTTTTTATTATGTATATATTAAGCATATTTTCTTTTATTTCTATAAGTGTACAGTAATCAATTCTCAAAAAAAATTACAAAGAACATAATCGGCTCTATTATGATTGTCGAGGTCGATCTAATTTTTTCATAAAAAAAGTACACCTTTCCTCAAAAATACTCTAGCGGGAGTTGGACCTACGAGGGCTATTTATTGTTGAAAAAATGACATCGACGTCAAAGTCGAAAGCCATAATAGGGCCGAATACTATTTTCAAAAACTCAAAACAAATTTTTATTATTTCACCAAGAAACTTAGTTTTAAACTTGTGTAATTATGTATGTATACATATCATTTGAAATGCATTTTTTTATATAACATAAAATAATCAATGTTTCAAACACGAAAAATATTTGACAAATTTAAGGCTGGAAAATATTGACATATTTTCACGCAAAACATAGAAAACATGTTATTTTATTATCTAAATACTTACCCGTTTAATAAATTTATTAGCCACAAAATTGTCACCGCTTGGAAAATGGCTCAAAACTAAGAGTGGTAATTTTTCGATAGTATCCATAGCGTTAAAAACTATCGATAGTAGACCGAAACCCAAAATCACCGATACTATCGATAGTGCCATCGATAGTTTGACAGCTCTACTTCCTGGCGCAAAGAGAGAAACTGGCTTCTAATTAAATTTTTTGAAAATGAACTTCAAATTAAAATTAATTTCAAAATGAAATGTATAGAATTCTTTGACTATTTAAACACTGCAAATGGAAATGATCTAATTTTTCATTAATTTTTTCTAAATTTTCAAAAATGTAATAAATATATATAAAATGATTTATTGGCTCCTGAGTACAATAAAGTGTACACTCATGTTAAAATNGCTATTCAAAAATGTAATAAATATATATAAAATGATTTATTGGCTCCTGAGTACNCATTAATTTTTTCTAAATTTTCAAAAATGTAATAAATATATATAAAATGATTTATTGGCTCCTGAGTACAATAAAGTGTACACTCATGTTAAAATGAATAACAATTACTTTTTTTGAAAAATATTTTATTTATATACCAAAATATTGTTAAAAACAAGTACTCTGGCGTTTTTAACTATTATATGCATTATATAAATGCTGTAATTTTTGAATTTAATTTGCTTTTGCTGTGCTCTGACTTCGGTATTTATGATATCGAAAGCAAAGCAACAGCAATTCAGAAAAAGCAAATGCTTTGGCTGCCATTTTGCTGTGAAATTTCGAATGCAATCAGACAGTTCAAAAGTAATTTGTGGAAGCACAACGACAGGGAAGCAACACAAAGCATTAGAAATTTGACTATAACTTATCTGGGATGCATCAAATTAGCAGTAATAGAAGACGTTATATGTATGCATGCACAAATACACTACCCTGTAGTTCTACTGGTGACAAGATACGACCATAAGCTAAAGATTCCATACATTTCTGATTGTACGGCAACTCGCTAGCGAACGGTCATGCCACGCGTAGTGCTCGGAAGATTCCAATGACACTGCCATGTTAAATTCGTTAGGAAAAGGAAATGGTATCTCCAATTTTGTGGCTAGTACTCACTCCTGGCGAGTCAGCTAAAACACATACAGGTTATATATGTATATACATATCTAGACATACACCATGCTGCCAAACTTCATGTGCACAGCACAGCAAAAGCACAATCACAATAAATCGAAAGCAATACATTTTTTTCAATAAACTACCGATAAAAAGATTACAATTTTCAAAATCACAGGAAATGGTAAATAGTTTTGCCATCGTTAATTGAGACACCTGAACCACTACTTAGTTACCTTTCAGGCACAACTCCTATTTCAAACCACTTTTTGAAAAACATACGCAAGTACAACTCTCGCTTTCAAATCACTTCGTTTGGAGCCACGAAAATTATATCTGAAGGCCAAATATACCACAAAATCGGTTCATTGCTCCCAGTGCCACAACAAGATGCAAAATTTCTTAAAATTTATTTCACTGGAAATGGTGACCTGGAAGTAGAAAAGCGTTGTGCAATTAGTTCTGGGATCCTTTCAAGCTTGCAGGCAATGTTCCATGAACAAAACAATTTGATTCGCCTTTTTAAAAGAGCTCTGGATCAAATGCCATCAGATGACTATAGTGTTGTTATTAGAGCAGACAAAAATCCTGCTGGTGAACATGGAAGGCGCTTCAATGCTCCAGTACCAGGGGATGTTGCAACTGTAATAGTTGGCACCGAATGCGATCGACGTGACATCATCATCCACCGGCGAAATGCTAATGTGCAGAGAGTATCGGAAACACATCGATCGTATGATGCACTCCAATATCCAGTGCTGTTTCCCCATGGAGAAGAAGGATATCATTTCAACATCAGGCAAGTCGACCTGTAGCGCCAGCTGCTTGCCAGATACTTTTATGTTAAATGGTGTGCGTGTGTGTGTGCGAACTCGATAAAACGTACATGTCTGTAAGCTGATCAAACCTCTACGTTAACCACATGCATGATGCCCAAAAGAAAGTAACTACCCTGTAGGGAAACCCCGAACTGGTGAACCAAATTTGTAGTTCCGTAATAGATCTTTATCGCCAAAAACGAACCAGTCCGATAGTAACTGGATCGCCACCAGTTCAAAAGCAGCGATATGTGGTATTTTTAAAAAACAATTTTAGAAATCTATATCTAAAAAGACGAATTTAGAACTGGTTCAAAACTATAGAAAAAGGGATGCAGAACGAACTAGATCTCATCTGTCGAATTTTAAACTTGTTCGAAACTACTGAAAAAGGGATGCAGCGGGGGGCTTGTTTACTTTAAATCGACTTTTTTTTGCTTGGCGGGTTTTTCATTCAAATACGCTTTCAGTCAGCACGTCGCAGATGTTTTTTCATAGTTTGGTAATACAAAACTAATATTTGTGTTAACAGCTTAATATTTTGGGACATTCAGGAATATAACCAATAACAGTCAGCACCTCTGCAAATTCAGCTACAGCCAAAGGTATGTAAACGTGTTTTCAAATGCACAATTTAATTTACATTCTTTCAAACAAATTTAATTTCAGATTAAAAATACCTTTCTCTGCAAATAATTCAAAATTGCTACCATGGTAACCCAAAAGAAAACATCTTGTTACTTTTTTCGTTTACAACTGGTTCGAAACTATAGAAAATGGGGTGCAAAGCGAACTAGATTCTATATGTCGAATTTAGGACTGGTTCTGAACTATACAAAAGGTAAGGCAGAGGGGGACAATTTCCAATTCCCATGACATCGCCGTGTTAAATTCGCCAGTTGTTTGCATGCAAAATACATTTATCCCGAACTAGTAGTGGTTCTGAATGTACTAGACGCGCACCAGTTCAAAACTAGAGATTTTCCCCACAGGGTACGTTAAAGTGAGAAAGTTCGCTAGACTTATGGTTCGGTGAAGCAGTCTTGAGTGTGTGTGTGTATGTGTGAATGTTCGACTTAAATCGTATTTTTTATGTGTTCCCTTTTTTACATAGATAGGTAAATATATACATACATAAATAATACGGAATCAGTCACTTGACGTGGAAAGGTGTAAAAGAACCAAATCTGAGACAAGCGGTTCTTAAAACGAAAGATACGGTGGTGCTTTACAGTGAAAGTGAAGTGTAATTTTAAAGTGCTTATGGTAGTAGTAGTCCCCCAGCTATGTGAGAATCAAATGTAGCAAAAGTGTATTCGAGACTACAATTTTAAATATACCAAAGAAGGCTAAATGGAAGTTTTTATTGATTTCAGATCGCCTGCTAACACAGCGAAAGGACCTCCCTTGTTTGACAACGGCACGGTAGTTTAAACCCGCTAAATCAGCACAGGCATCCAGAAAAAAACCCTGGAGTTGCAGCCAAAGAAATTTACATACATACGCTCATACATGCGTGGATGCTACCACCTACGGCCCACAACAACCCGCAGCGGCAAGTAATGCATACCAACAAGGGCCGGGCATCAGCACAAGCGGCCACATACATATATACAAACGTACTCGGGCATATATGTGCATACGTTCCTGCAAGATACGAAACCACTTTAACTGTCACCCGGCGACTCGACAAGGTGGCCCACATCAAAGCTGATTGAAATATCTCGGCCGGAGTAGGTCAACGGCCACTCGACATATATGAGGATTCCATCAAGCAGAGGAGGAGCATAACAGTGGAGAGGAGCATAACAGTGGAGAAGACCACAACATCGGCGGCAGCAGTGTGGGAGAGAGCAGTGGAGACTATCGCTCCACATACACCGCCGATCAACAGCAGCGCCGGGAGCATAGTTCCAGTTGTATTTTATATTTTATTTTGGTTCAGTTTTTAAGCATATGTACATACATGTCAGGGTACATACATATATGTAGAACAGATTTTCTCTAGGCACATTCATTTAGTTTTACTTACCGTTTTGTTGCTTTCCTATTTAATTTTATCCCGTCAAGTCGCCAGTAGTAGGGTGATCGCATTTTTGTCTAATTTAGACTGATTTTTATTGATTTATTTAATTTTTTTTATTCTTTTGAATTTTTGTAAGTAAAAATCTGTTTTGACGTATTTTTCTCAAATCACCTAATTTGTGCCACTCATTAATTTCACCTTGTTATTGTAAATTTTTATGCGCTCAACACGTTTTTTTGGTCTCGCGCTGCTCTATGCGTATTTGCACTTTATTTTAGCTATTCTTCACTTATATGTACATATGTGTATCCATGTATGTACATATATGCATATGTATATATATATGCAGATAGATGTTAGCCTAAAGTTTCGCGTTAAGACCTGCATTTTAATTAATCGCGACGTTGAGTTAATTGTGACCTTAATTTACGTATTGGTAGCTTAAATTTTACAACGCTTTTATCAACTTGCAATGATGTTGTATGTCCAGACCACCATACTATAAATATAGCAAATGTATTTATGGCAAACCTAGTCTAGATATCAACCTCGTCGTAGGCATCATATCAAAGACATACAATTAGAAAAACTCTAGAGATAGATGTCGCCTCTCCAGAAGAAGTTAAAAATATGCACTACATACATACGCTACAGCGGAAATGGACGACACGCCATTTCTTTAAATAGAATTAATTGCTGCTATATGTATGTATGTACATATGTGGGCATATACTAAATATGAGAAAACATTTTGCTTGCATAGTCTTCTGTTCCCTTTCCACTGCAAGTTT
>NW_016166588.1:0-23804 GCF_001687245.7 Rhagoletis zephyria | reverse complement strand
AAAAAAAAAAACCTTCTACGTAGCGATAACGTGGAAATTTATCTGTACGTACGAGTATGCTTGCTCATTGAACAAAGCCTAAGGCGACCTTGGTAAATAGCGGTCGTTAATGCATTTATTTATTGGCTTTGTTGTGCGTAGTCTGCTTAGCAAATATCACTTATCGATGTGTATTTAGGTTAATGTTGGAATACGAGTAACTATTTATATGAATAAGTGATTGAATTTAATGGAGAGGATCCGCGAGAATGAATACTTTTCCCTTATGTTGGAGCTTCCATTTTGTTTCTAAAAATTGAGAAGCTTTTGATACTAAAGAGTTGGACAAAGTGGCGTTTAAAACAAAACTTATATAAGGTATCCCCGGTTAATTGGTGTGCCTGATTAGTGGAACCTAAAATTGGTAAATTTCTCATGGCCATTTAAGTTCATACCACTAACGATAACATTTCAACTTATCGATAAACATATTACCTTATTTGTTGTATTTATCGATTTCGTTGTAAATTTATTTAATATACTGATTAACGTATTAATCAATTTGGTTGTAAATTTCTGCATCGATATAATTTTCAATCCCGTAGCTGATTTCAATCTTGTAATCAGCGTCTAAAAGAACCTTTGGATATGAAATTTCATAAAAATCTGACACTTTTTTAGAAATCCATGCGCCATATTGGATCCGCCATTTTGAATCTTTGAAATTTTAAGAAAATCTGACAATTATTCCAAAATCCCTTCGCCATATTGGATTCGCCATCTTGAATTTTTGAAAAATGATTCAAGTTTTGCAATCAGCGACTCAAAGAACCTTTTGGTACCAGATTTCTTTAAAATCTGACACTTTCTGTAAAAATCTATGCGCCATATTGGAGCCGCCATTTTGAATTTTTGAAAACTGATTTCCGTTTTGTATTTGCTACTTTGGATATAAAATTTCACAAAAGTCTGAGAATTTTATAAAAATCCATCCGCGATATTGCATCTCCCACTTTGTACTTTTAAAAACTGGCTTCGGATTCGTAATCAGCAATTCCATAACGCTTGGTTACTAAGTTTAGTAAATTTTAAAAAATCACCAGACAATATTCTACTGACCGATTCAGCATAGGGAATTTTAAGGGTGATTTTTACGCATAGAAACCACAAACGACTTCATCTAGAATAACGGAAAAATATGAGTACTGTGACTTTTTGTATCTGCTTTCAGAAAATGCTTAATTTTTTCATGGGTGAATGATCTTGTCGGACGTTGTTATAAATCTTAAAGAAGACCAACTGGGGCCACAAAATGCGGAACGAGCCAAGATGGCCAATAGGCAGTCTGAGGAGATAACTAAGAAAGCCTTTTCATGACAGAAATCCACTCCACGAGGTTTGCTGTGGCCTGCTAAGGGGCGACCAATGCTAGAAAAAACTTTTACCTTTACTTTTTTTTTTTTTTTTTTTTTTTTAACCATTTAGTGCTGCAAAACCTCCGCCAAAACTGCAATCGAATGTAAGCACTTGCTGAATAAGCTGACTTTTAATTGCAATAAATAGAAGGATGACTTGGGTTCCAGGAATCAGTTATATATCAGGTAATTCCGAGACGGATGAACAACTACTATCTCCTTGTAAACTATGGCAAACTGACAACTTCGCGGCGCTGGAAAACAGAAGATGAGCTACCAAACCAACCAGGGTACGACGTCAAATCTGGCACTGAATAGACAAGGTTTGGCTGAGCGCTCTTATTTACTTATGTAAAATGGTTGAGGGTTTCATCACTGGACATTGCCCTTAAGGGAATTCACGAGAAAAAAATGTGCGAATGAAACTTTACAAGATACCAGTTCAGCCCGCTTTTTTTAATTTTTATTTGCTTATGTTAAATTTTTTTTTGCGCCAAGTGCAGAAAAAGTTTCAATTTTTAAGAATATCGATTCTTCTGTTCCAGTTAACAGATGCTAAATAATTAATAAAAACTAGTGGAAAACAATTGTAGGTGTCCCCAATAACGAAAAAAATGTTTCACAAGAAAAAAGAATTTCGCAAGGAAAAATTGAAATTTTATAAAACAAATTCAACCAAATAATTTTTTGTTTGTTTTTAGAATACAACAATTTTCTAAAAAGTCAAAGAAATATTTTTAAGTTTGGGTGATTTTTTTACAACATTTAATTTTTTTCATGAAATGTTTTTTTGGGGGAACCCTACAATTGCTTCCAACTAGTTGTTATTATGTAGCATTTATAAACCGGAACAGGAGAATCGATTTTCTTCAAAATTGCTTCTTTTTCTGCACTTTGCAACTACAAATTTAATATACTTAAACAAACAGAAATTCAAAAAGTGAGCTCAAATGATTTCTTGGTATAAGCTTTCATAAAAAAAAGTATCACATGGGTTGAAAAATGAAGGGTCCAGTTAAATTCTAGTTTTGAACCACTGTACACTGGGGAGATATAGAAGGGATTATCTTCATCAATGTATTTTCCGACCACCATTAAGATCGTTAACCTAACCTAGCTCTTATATTTACATTTGCATTTTATTTTCCCGATTAGAAAACGATTTCTTTTTCGGGGGGTTGAAAAATGGGCTTATAACCTAGACACGAAAAGAGATGACAGTACTTCTCTTTGTGAGCAATGTGTTTGACCAACCCCGCCCATTCCGCAATTCAATTTTTAAGTCCCGTCATTTTTCAGAATTGTACCGTGGGTCCCGAAATCTATCACAAAGTGTCTTTCAAATTAATTTTAAATAATAAAGAATCTGGCATCTTTCGATTATTATTTTTTTTTGCGAAGCTTGCGGGCTTTATCGGGTGTGCCGGGAAAAGATTTTGGTCCCGTACTGCCCGTAAAATTATTAAATACCTTCCCGATACCGCCCATGCCGGCCATTTTGAAATCAGTACCGTGGGTCCCGCGGGTCCCTATATCCCGCGCCCATCTCTAATAGGATCCATTAAACATTTCTATCTCCAAAATTCACTGGGCTCTTTCTTGTCTTTAAACGAGGGTTTTCGCTTAAGAGCATTTATTAAAATATGTTTTAATAATTCGTACATTGATGGAAATGCAACTGAGACATCGTACCCATAATCAAAACTCGATTTCGTAATGCAATTCCTATGACTGAATGCTGAACTTTTGTGATAGGAAATTTTTCGGTTTTGGAGTTGACAAATTGATAACCAAAAGCCATGGATAGTGACCGAATACGTTAACGAAAACTATTTATTTGTCAATTTGTTAAAAAAGAAAACTATTTAATTAAACTATTGGAAAATTTGATAGTAAAAACAATTCAAAAATATTTCTCAGTTTTAATTTATCTGCTCTTTAAACATAAATTCTGTTCTGAAAAAATGTGTTTGAGGGGAAAATAAATTTTAAAAGCTTAATTAATACTCGTGTAAATGGCACTAAAAATGGAAATATTCCATATGCCATTTTTAAAATGATATACAATTTTTTGTCCTTGTCGTTATAATGCCGGATTTCCACTAGGAATTGAACTGCCATTTAAAAATGCTTTGAATAATGAACTAATGCTAGATATCTGTTGGTCATTAAATGATAATAAAAGGTTTACTAACGAAGTGCACATTAAAAATACTCCTTTCAATACATGACTGAAAATAGCTATTAAATTTTTTTTTTCACATAACAATTTCTGGCATGATAACTATTTTTATTAACGTTTGTATGTATGTATATGTATATGTATTTTTTAGTGTCCTATCTTGTCATACAAATTGCTACTGTATTTGCGGTGGAAATACGCTATAAGTCTGCGATTGAAATTAATGTTGATAGTAAAAAANTCAAAAATATTTCTCAGTTTTAATTTATCTGCTCTTTAAACATAAATTCTGTTCTGAAAAAATGTGTTTGAGGGGAAAATAAATTTTAAAAGCTTAATTAATACTCGTGTAAATGGCACTAAAAATGGAAATATTCCATATGCCATTTTTAAAATGATATACAATTTTTTGTCCTTGTCGTTATAATGCCGGATTTCCACTAGGAATTGAACTGCCATTTAAAAATGCTTTGAATAATGAACTAATGCTAGATATCTGTTGGTCATTGCATGATAATAAAAGGTTTACTAACGAAGTGGACATTAAAAATACTCCTTTCAATACATGACTGAAAATAGCTATTAAATTTTTTTTCACATAACATTTTCTAAACACAAATTTCTGATCATTTCAATGCCTAGTGGAAATTTGGCATGATAACTATTTTTATTAACGTTTGTATGTATGTATATGTATATGTATTTTTTAGTGTCCTATCTTGTCATACAAATTGCTACTGTATTTGCGGTGGAAATACGCTATAAGTCTGCGATTGAAATTAATGTTGATAGTAAAAAACATGATAGGTCTTACTTATCGCTGATTTTCTAACCATGACTTTGGTTCGAAATATAATCGCACCTGAATGTTTTCAACTGTAGTGCCGCATTCTATGTTGTACACAAAATTTCCACTTCTATATATAAATAAACGGCGCGAAAATTGTACTTTAATCAATTAACTATGTATATACATACCTTCATACATACGTACATACATACATATAATAGTGGTCTTTAATTTACTTGCTTNGGTTTACTAAGCCCAACTGCATAGTTTCTTGGGATGATCGTCTGACCTTACTCACGGTTTTAATTTATAGGTTCATATACATCTTTGCAGCTCACAAATACTTGATAGGTCTTACTTATCGCTGATTTTCTAACTATGACTTTGGTTCGAAATATAATCGCACCTGAATGTTTTCAACTGTAGTGCCTCATTCTATGTTGTAAGCAAAATTTCCACTTCTATATATAAACAAACGGCGCGAAAATTGTACTTTAATCAATTAACTATGTATATACATACCTTTATACATACGTACATACATACATATAATAGTGGTCTTTAATTTACTTGCTTGTTTTCTTGTTTAATTATTTTTTTTTTCACTTTTGTGTTTGCATACGAGAATATAATTGGAATGCAGCAAAGGGTCAAATAACCAGTATAATCGGCGAGCAGTTTATTGAATATAGCGTAAATTTTAATGATTATGCAATTATATTTAGCAGCAATTAATATTAATAAGTACCAGTGCAGTGTATGTTGCAAGTTAAAGAGGTGTATAATTACGTATTTGTATTAAAATATCTACATGTAGGTAGTACATGTGCGAATAACCGCAATTTTTAGCGCAATAAATGTGTCTACAAACATATATTGCTTACGATAAGTTATATTATTATTTAAGGCATTTCTTAGAAAACGATGTAAGAAAATAATATCTTAATAATAACAGAAATTCTGCTTGTTGGCGCTTTAATTATTCCAAGCCGCTACACTGATTAATGGGGATGTAATTGCAGCCTCTTATAAGAGCTTTTCTATATTCTTTTTAGAGTTATAGAAACTTGCTGGTACTTCGGATAGGGAGATAAGGCTTGTACCCCGCTTAGCTTTTTTCCAAATTTTTCTGTATTTTCGAATACGAAGTTAAGCCTAAGATCATTATTCTGATGCTAGGCAACTATAGGCTATAATAACGAAATTCTTGGTTAACAATTATGCGTGCCGTTCTAAAACCACTACACGCAATTTAATCTGAAAAGAAAAGACAACATGGAACCAGCCGCAATCGGTTATTTTTCGCTCAAATCCAGCCTATGAAGTTCCACAATCTAAAAAGTTGCAGTGTGATTTAATGTGGAACGATTTTCCGTCATCCCTTGTCAAATTTGGTTTGGAGATAAATTGACAAATTATAAAAAAAAATTTGTATTTATCAAGTGCCCAGAATCGGGCGGTTAATTATGTTCCAATTATTAACTAGAACAGGAGAATCGACGTGTTTCAAAATTGCTACTTTTTATACACTTTGCACTAAAAAATTGAATATAAACATATAAAGATTCAAAAAAATCGGGATCAACTGCTCCCTTGCTAATTTTGTAAGCTTTCATTTATAAAAAAGAATTAATCAAATGGGTTGAAATATTAAGGCTACAGAGAATAAAAGTACTTCACTTAGCAATGTATACTAGGGTGGTCCAAAAATGCATGCAAAAAAAGTTAAGTCCGAATGTTCTATACCTAAAAAAATATACCCCTCTTTTTAACCGACTTCCAAAAAAGGAAGAGGTTATCAGTTCGTCGGAATATATATTTTTTTTTTAATGCATGTTACCGCATAACTTTGGACCACGTCAACCGATTTCGATAATTGTTTTTGCATCGGAGAGGTAGTGTTTTAGAGGTGGTCCCATACGAATCTGGTTTAGATCAGATCATTGGATCATGAAACATATATATAAATTTTTTTTAAGTCGTTTTTTTTTGCTAAAAATTACTTGTTTTATTTTGAAATCAAAAAATATTTAGAGGTCGCTCAAAGCGCTCAAAGGTGTCTGTGTATTTTATATGGGGGAAAAACAACTTTTCCTTGAATTCGTTTAGAATTCTTGAAAATCAATATTTTTTGCGACCGGAAACCCCCGTTTCTCTTCAGGAGTTTCCCAGTAATAATACCCAATTATTTTTTTTAACCATTTTTAACTATATTTTATAAATCCCTAGAAAATGCCAGAAAAAGCAACGGGGAGAAAAATAAAAAATCTTTAGCATTAAAAAATGGTTAAATAAACAATTGAATATTGTTACTGAAAGTCTCCGGAAGAGAACCAGAGTTTTCCAATCGAAAAATATTAGTTTTTTTTTGCATTCTATACCATTTCTATTAAAAGTTGGTTTTTCCCCATATAAAAAAAATACATGCAAAACTTTGAGCGCTTTGAGCGACCCCTAAATATTTTATCGATTTCAAAATAAAACAATAGGGGTATACTTTTTCTCAATATATAACATTCCTAGGGGGTGAGAGAATTAATTTTCCACCCTAAAGTATACACATAAATAAGTATGTGTGTTTGTATATTAATATCACATTTAATTGCATTCACTATCGCGGATCAGGGATTAAATATTTGATATGGTACACAACTTTTTATGCAATTACTTTTACATAATCAAAAGATTCCCGCATATCAAACCAGCTTATCATTGCATGCCCCTCTTTCATTTTAATTAAAATTTTCTTTCCACTCATACAATATTATTTTTAAGATTCACTGGGATTTCAGATAAACCGTTTTATAAAAACACTTGGCGGCATTTCGTGCCCCTGTTCCACAAAAACATAACTAACGCTTGTTAAATTGTTTTTTTTTTACTATTTCGTTTCTGTTTTCTGTTTGTTTTATGCATATTTTTTGCGTCACTATTCGCCGGCAACTGCGATTATTTCAGTTGGAAATTTCACGCACAACTGTCGGCATTTCGATTTCTTGCAACTGGTCATATTCTCAAAAAGCCGGCAATTGCCATGCGTTCATTCACTTTCAAATACATATTGCAACTACATACATACAAATTATTTTTGTTGTTATATTCGCAAACAGCTGATTTCTGTTTTGTTGCTGTTCGAAAAAGCTCCAAATATTGCACGTGTTTTCACGATGTTGGGAGGGCGCAAAAGCTTTCGCATTTGGTTTGTTTATACATTCTCAGCAGCAAATCGAACTAGTTCGGAACTAACGCAGGTTGACTGTGCTATAAAAACGGTTTTTGTTCTTCCTGAATGTTAGATTTTCGAATGTACAATTAAATATGGCGAGACTCTATCATGTGCCTCTCAATTCAGCAATTTTGAATGCGTTCGGATAACACTTTTATACTACATATTACATCTTAAGTATAAAAAAATTAAAGGTAAAACTGAGAACATCTTGACTTTCCGAGAAAGTGGAGATTTTTGTAAAAAAACGGTTAAATAAAACGCAAATATTCAAGAAACGAAAATCTTAAAAAACTCGTCATCGCTATCCTATATACATAATTCCTTTCAAATGTTTGTATTAATTTTGAGTGTTAGGTATCGCTAGCTGTCGCTCTGCTTAAAACAGAAGAGCAGCGTACTTGAAACAGTTTGGCTATGCGTAAGCTCTCATTTTAAGGTCTTTAGCGAAGTGACTTAGAAATTGTATGGGACTCTTCACATCTCCAGTGTATAATCTGTGCTACAATTTTATGGTTATTAAAACCGGACTTTGCTAATATTTTCTGAAAGTATAAGTATTAAAAAAAATGTGGAAAAATGGGTTAAAATAAATTTCTGAGGTAAATTAGTAGTTAAGACGTATACAATAAAAATGCATGGGAATATTTTCGTAGATTATCTTAACCCATTATTTTCCGCCTTTGAGCCTTAATTTAATAGTTTCTGATGTTACTAAAATTTGACATCGATTTTTTTTTTCATTATTAGAGACTTTTGCGTTGGTGACATGAAGTTTTGCCTGAGAAGATCGTTAGTAAAATTTTCCTAAGAATAATTATCTAGAACATTTTAATCCTCTCACGAACTTCCAAATTTGATTTTTGAGGGACCTCTTGAATTTAGGGTCAAAACGACATTTCCAGACGGGTTCTAATGGGTTAAAGTGTTCTACGAAAATACTTCCCATGCAATTTTACTATGTATGTATGACTTAGCCTTTAATTTCGCTCTGACATTTATTTTAATAATTTTTTCACTTTTTTGAAAATTACTTAGACCGGGTCATGGAAACATTAGTAGGCCATTAAATAAAAAAACGAGCTAACTTTTGCAAATCCATTGAGTATTTTATTACTCGATATGTATACCTATCCCCCCGCTAGGGGGATGGGGTATCGCCGAGCTACATAAACTTGCGGCCTCTTTATGCACGTAAATTTAGTTTGCAAGAAGTTATAATTCGTCGGTATCCGTAAGCTAAGGCTTGTCATGAGCTCTTCGGACCTTATTGTTAAGGACTGCAGAGTAAAGATCTTTGAATAATATGACTGAGTCTACCATTAATTAAACTAACAGTCTGATGTGGTGGATGGCATCATTAAAACCGCCATATTGTAAGGCTTAGGCCATTGGAAAGGGCACAGCCCTTGACGGTCCTCTGAGCATAGACTAAACGCCTCCAGTTGGAGAATATTATAACGAGATAAGATTATGTCCAACAGGGGAATTCATCAATACGTAGGCAGGAGAAATTTACACCTATAAGCCATTTACCCAGTTGTTAGTTAACTAATAGAAAAACAGCTGTTTTAACAATTGGTAAACTAAAAGATGTACATTATTTAACTACAATCAACCATTAGTCAAAGTTATACTGTGAAATAAAAGGTGGTGGTTTAGCATAGTGTATTAGTCAACGAATGACTGGAAATGGCGCTATATGTATGTACTATGTATATGATAAGGACTAAATGCCTCTATGCCACAATTGGGAAGGAGGATTCCATACAGTGGTTTTCGGGATCAAATATTTCCATAAGCTATCCGCTAGTCTTCTCCACAATTTGGACTTCCGATGCAAACTTATTTTCGGAATAATTTAGGACACCTTTTTTGGGGGAAACAAAAGAGCGATATATTATGTCCGTATCGATGAGTGGAATATAGAATGCAATTAAGGCTCAGGCCACAAAACAACTGACGGCATCTGATCATTCACAGCTTCACACATTTCGCTATATAGCAATTGAGGATTATCAGATGCATAATTTCCCGTGTAGTTGATGCCGTTTGGCCACCGAGATCATTCGGCTGGACACCGTTGGACTTTTTCATGAGGCTACTCGAAAGCCTATATTTATGCGAATGAACCTAAAATTCGAAATCAGAACTCGTAAAGTTTTGGCTAACATACCATCCAATATTTGCCAACAAATAGTCGAAAGTACATATCTCAATAAGATAAACTCATAAAGGCTTTTTTGGGAACCCTCCTAAGCTGTTAACTAATAAGAAAGTTTGATCTTATCAGTCAGGCAGCTCTGAAACGTTTAGACTATGATATGGGTGCCAGTACCATCGATATTAAAGACAATTGTAAGGCTGGCGAAATGGTAAAGGAAAATACCTCCACCCACAACCTTCAGGGAAAGGACTAGGGTTGTTCGACTTCACTAGAAAGTCGACTTTCGACTTTCCGATCGACTCTTTACAGTCGACTTTAAAAGTCGACCGATCCACAAAGAAAAGTCGACGTTGTTCGACTTTTTTCGACTTTTTGAATAAAAAGAAAATGTATTAAGTATACTCTGCATTTAACTCATATATTAGCTATAAATATAAGAGTCAGAATACGCCAAAAATATCATGATTTACTAGTGGTCTTTAGAATAATCTGTAATTTAGTGAAAATCAATGCTAGGTAAAAAAAAAACAGACACTAAAAGATTTTTAAAAATTTTGAAAATTGTTCCAGTTATACAGCATGAAAATGTTGGTTGTGAGGGTGTTTAAAAACTATATTTTTGAAAAATGGTTTAAAAATTTTTAAATTTTCACAAAAAAAAAATCTACAAATTTTTTCAATTGATATTAGGTAATTACGGACAACTTTTTGAATAATGTGGCCTTTCCGATGAAGCAGAATTGGTGGGTATTGGTAGAAATATAAGTGCCACTTTATAAGCATGGATAAATATGGGAGTAGCCCAGACAGCTAGTGGATTGGGACTATCCACACGACTAATGTCGCATATTAACTGGAATCCTACCAGCAACGTTTTTAGCGGTGTTTAAAATGTTGTACCTTACGGATTGGTCAAATTCGAACCAAAGACTGTCTGTAGAAACTTACATAAACTCATGCAGAAAAACTTTCTTGCATGAAATTTTTAAAATAAATACCCATGTTTATCTTACCTCATTATTAACTGAAGATTGTGGAGACAAACGAGTAACAAATTTGAGGAATTTGTTTTCGTATAGTAATTTTATGCGCTGCTCTTAAATGATTTGACAATGTTGTTGTACTGTCATTAAAATTCATTTCTCTACCACACTTTTCAAATTTCACTTCAGTTTTATTGGCAATTTTTTTTAAATACGACCAAACAGCACTCCGCGCCCTTGTTAGAAGATCAGTTTTTATATGCAAATAAATTTAAAAAAGTCGAGAGTCGAAAGTGAAAAGGCGACTTCAGTCGACTTCCATAAACTGAAAGTCGATCACTAAAATTCGACTTTCAGGATTAAAAAGTCGATTTTGGTCGAAAGTCGAAGTCGACTTTGCCATCCCTAGAAAGGACACTCTAGTAGCCAGCATTCCGGCTACAGAAAATAAATTTCCCTTCCTATGAAGACTCTTAAAGCTCACTTCCTAATGTGGAATCACCACTAACTTTTTTTCTCTACTTAAGAAAAATGTAACACCGAATCGAAAAAGTTGCCAAACTGAAAAATAAATTAATTAAATACCAATTTCGGTTAAACATTTTCAAAACTGCAACGCTGAACTCACAGTGTACCACACAGACTTATCGTTTACATATAACAAACCCAGTCAGCAAAAAATCCGAAAATCGATCCGAAAAAAGGAAAAAAAAGCGGATGAAGTGCGGATTCTTGTCCATTTACCGATTCCATTTTCGGATACTTTGACGATCCGTTTTCCCACTACCGAAAGTTGTTTGTGAAACGGATACTTTTGGGGCTGTTTTTCTGAAATTTGTCGGATTGAATTTGTCGTTCAATGCGCTATTCGATTCCGGATACGAATACTACTGTTGTTTTGTGGACTTCCTTGGATACGTAAATGAATGAAAATTGTAGTCGTTTTCTATTCGTTTCCGGATACGGAAAATTGTACTAGACTTCACTGTCGGCAAAATTTACATACATCATACATAACTACAATAACAACACAGTTCAAAAATCAAAAAATAAAAACTCTTACTACCTTAAGTGTCCTATGTCTCTAATACTTGTATAATCCCTGTCTAATCCTTACCACTTAATGTACTTATCCTTACTTAAGTAAGGACTGTCCATTCCGGCCATTTTGAAGTTAGTACCGCGCCCATCTCTAATCTGTACTCTTCCCCTCTCTTCTCACTTCTTTCGGCCAGGAACTAGCAGTCCTGACTGCAAGAGCTGAACCTATGTAAAAGCATACTTATCAGGCAGGTTCTGCAATTCACTTCCGAGTGAATTTCAATAAACTTCGCTTTGAATTAAAATTGGCTGGGGTTGAAATTCACTCGGAAGTGAATTGCAGAACCTGCCTGTATTTAATATTTTTTCCACACTCCATTTATCTGAGCCAACACTGTATAGAAAGCTTTATTAAAAGCTCTTGGTTTGGAAATTAGCTCGTTATTTACAGAAGTGTAAATTCCGTTCTGTTAACATGAATAATGTTAATAACATATCAAAAGTTTTTACCAGAGGAAGAAAACGTTGTTGAAATTTTTTTAACAGTCTGTTACTTAACAGCGGTCCATTTGATAGCAGAGAATGTTAATAAAATCTGTTTGGAATTGCTCCCCGTTATTCGCTGTTCGCAATAACGGTAGCGGGAACTAGAGTCATATTATTATTTTTTTTAATTTTAAGCACTTACTTGCATGTTTATTGCCAATTTCTCGTTTCATTTCCTCGGTACGATTGTACAGATCCGGCATTATGGAATACTGAGCGAATGTCAGATTTAAATCGCGCATTTCATTGCCAAAACTCTTCATCATTAAATAGCAGCTATGCTCGCCAATAACTTCCTTTTGACCATCACGTTCATAAAACACAATAGCGTTGGTCCAATTGTAGCTGTGCCGGGGAGCAGGAAAAAAGAAAAGTGAATTAAATGTTGAAATCAGACATACTTGTCATTGCATGTCAAATCGCATAGAATCGACCATTTTTGATTTAGATGAATTTGGGTCTGATATCTTCTTTGATCATATAACGAAGTTCTGGCAAAGAAAAAAATTTGATTTTTTTTTGTAATTTATGCAAAATTTTTTAACTTCACAATTTCCAAATTTTTATTTTTTGCATATGCCAAAAATTATTACAGTTACAAAAAAATCTCCTGCGCTCGATTTTTAAAGGTGATATTTGTGGCTATAAAGAAAAACTATTCTAAGAAAAAAAATCCAAAAATAAGAAATAAAAAATACAGAATTTTGGTGACGGTAACGGTTATGGTTTCTGCGACAAAAATTATAATTTAACCGTTAAAAGTGGGTTTCTTTTTCTGCGAAAAAATTTAACGGTAATTTTATGATTTTTATTTTTTCTATCAAGAATAATCGTTATCTTTGGATTTTTATTTTTCGATAAATTTTTTATCGTTATTTATGATCTAAATTTTTTCGATCAAACTATAACCGTTGTTTTCAGCTTTAATTTGTTGGAGCATAAACGATTTTACGCGGTCATAAAAAATCCTGTCTCTATCATAACCGTTAAAAATGATAAAAAAATCCAAAATAACGATTATTCTTGATCGAAAAAAATAAATATAAAAAATTACAAAATAAAGACCTGGATATATAACGGTTAGCAAAAACTTGTAAAAATTAATGGCTAAATTTTTGTATCCAAGAAACCCAACTCATTCTAAAAGATCCTTAAAATGGCGAGGTGTTTTTGTTTTTAACATATCAAATTTTAAACTTTGAAAAATTCATCTGAGTACCATCAGCTCAGAAAAAAAACCATAAACCACCAATTTATTTACCGTTTCAAAAGTTCAATGATCATCAGCGAAATACTCTTGAAGCTCAGCAAGCCGGAGCGTAGCAACATGTAGAATTCATCCGCACAGCTGGTCTTCTCAACCTCAAAACTATCGGTGGCGCCACCAATAGAAATTACAGGAGTGCCATTGTGATTAAAGTATTTTGCAATTCGGCTGACGGCGGCTATGGCACAAGGCAAAAAAGTACTAAATTATTAAACAACAATCTGCGTTTATGTAAATTTCATTATGCCCACACACTTACCCAACGCATAATCGCATACAGGGCCGAAGACAACGTGTGCACAATTCTTTACAATCCCATCCATGGCTTTGATAGTTGCATAAGCAGCATCACACTTCACATCGCCAGTCATCCATTCCCAACGCAACTGTGGCGGCAATAGACTATTTTCACTTATATATTGCTCGGCTAAATGCATTACGGGTAGGGAGCGACGCATAGAAGCTACATAGCTATCATCATCGGGTAATAGTAAAAGGGCACGCAGCGTACAATTGAGACCATCGGCCGTGCAAATAGCCTCACATGCGCGGGCGGGCTCAACACGACAATTGGCGCGTACGCAGGGTAGCGCGGTTAGAAGCAAAAGGAGTGTAGAGCATAAGAGCAAGGAGGCGTTGTTTGCCCACAGGTAGGATAAGTGAAGATAGTGCGTGGTGATGTCAGTTGGAGTGCGGCTGCGGAGCCGATAATGCGACGAGCAAAAGAGCCCATGACGCCAGTCGCTGGGTGGTGGTGTGTGGCATTTTAAAATGTTAATCGAATGTGGCTGAACTGATGCGTGGTTAGGTTGTTGGTTTCGAGTAGTAGGTTTGAAAGTATGCTGTGATTCCGCATGTCTCCGATGTGGTGGTGCGTGGCAAATAAAGCTGCGCGTTGTCGCACTATCGGGATTTTCTTCGCTAGCTAGTTGCCTTTCAACACCAAACAAGTAATCCAACCTGTTGGTTGAAGTCTGTTGACACTTTGGTAGGCACGAATTTGGTTTTTGATCAGATTGACACTTCTCAAAGGACTTTGGTTGGTAATGAGGAGTCTCTTGCGAAGTTTTGTCATGGGAAAAAGGCTGAATTTTTGTTGCAAAAGTTGAATGCGTTGAAGGTTGTTCTTGCGCTTCCAAGCCTGTTTTATTACCAATGAAAGTTTGAGTTCGATGCTCGAAGGCATGCTGAGTGGAGACCTCAGTTAAAGTTCGATGTTCGAAGGCATGCCGAGCGGGAACATCGCTTGGAATACGGTTTTCAGTTGGGATTCGAACTTCAGTTGGAGTTTGAAATTTATTTTGTGTGCAACTCGGAGTCGGTAGTGGCGCAAAATCCTGCCGCTGAGCGAAGTCGTGTACTTTATGACAGTTATTTTGAGATCGATATGGTGGCCGCATTTGTAAAACAGCTTGAGTTAAATGACTAGACTTTGGCTGTTTTGCGAGATCGTTTTGGCAATTATTTCGTTGTGAAGTTTGATTCGGCAGTTCAGGTGGCCTGCAAGTTGGGTGACGTGGCTGCGTTTGAATTGATAAACTAGATTTAGTGTGAAATTTCGTTGTTTGAGTAGAGCTTTTAGCTGCAACTTGAAGCTGAGTTTGAGTAGGTTGTTTAGCTGCCCCACTTGTTGTAGCCTGTTGAGTTGGGAATCTTGATAGTGGCTGAAGTTGAATTGCAGGGGGCTCTTCAGTTGAAAACTTCGATGCAGTCACAAGCTGAGTTTGAGTGTGCTCTTCAATTGGGGATCTTGATATAGATTGGAAATGAGCTAAAGGGGAATGTGTAGTGGAGAATTTATATGAAGATCTTGTTGAATTCTGAAATTGAGTTTTAGTGGGAAATCTTGCTGGCGTCTGCAGACGAGTTTTATTAGCCACTTGAGCAGCTTGTTGCCCTACATCTCGGCCGAGTAGACTACCCCGTTTTTGTTGTCGTATTGCATCCGTCATTCCTGACAAATTTGGCTGCATTTGACTCTCACCAGTTTTTATATCCTCCATTTCTTCTACTCCTTTATTACGCTCTCCCCACATGCTATCCTTTTGAATCACAGCTGATGTGTCCATTTGCGAAGTTAGCCGCTTACAAAAGCGTTTTATTGAATTTTGTACACTTAACCCACTAAATCTTACACTTGTCGTCTCCACGCCCTTTCTACCGCCACCTGCAGTCGCGTTTACTTCATAAAACCTACTTATCTGCACCACATTCACATTCTTTTCCGCACCATTTGCCGCTTGACTTCTGTTTTCAACTGAATTGACCACTTTGTGTTGATTGCATTTGATACGCACTTGTAGTCGCTTAGCATTCCCATTGACATTTGTGGTAAGCGCGTGCTTCCGCGCACATTTTAGCGCTATCTCGTTTTTAATATTTTTTCTGACAAATGTTGCAGGGACCACTGTGGTTGGCATAGAAAGACTCCGCGCATGTAGCACCAAGGCATCCGCGTGTTTGCCTAATTTATTTATTTCACCCCTCAGAGGCTTTACTCGCTGCAGCTTCCGTTTTTCTATTCTACCCCTTTTCGCTCTCCTCCTCGCGTCTTGCGGCTTTTTATCCTGCATCATATGCCTCATTTGCGTCAAAGTTTTTAGCATTCCAGCTGGTATGTCATCGCGTTTTTCTTCGCCCCCCGGCACTGCGGATTTTCGGGAGTTTGGCTCTCTGTGTCGGCGCTTTTTCCTTGTACTTGCTACTACTCTAATTTGCATTGTAAATTCGAATTTGTAGTCGCATCAGTGCCAAAATTGTGGGACATGTGTGTGTTGGGCGCATTCGTTGCGTAAGCCAGCAACAGTGGGCGATACTATTTGCGCACTAATATTCTTAAATTTGCGTTATCAAGTCTCTGAATTGCTACTCTCTATAGTTTCAGCTATCCGGTTTTTTCACCCTGGATTTCTTAGTTGGAAGTTTTCAATGCTTTAAACTACACTGTACGTTAATTTTGGCCTCCAAAACACTGGTGAGCGGGCGATTCGCTGTTAGGTGAAATCTAAAAAAAAAAAATAAAGAAAAAATAAGTTTAGATTAGTGGGTCGATAAAACTATTTAGTGAGCAAATGTGTGTAATCAACTCTGCAACAAAGTTTGCTTGTTGAGTGGAAAAAGTTTAAAATACTTCCGAAGAAAGCTATGTACAGACATACATACGCTTAATTATCATCAGCAAAAAAGTACAAAGGATGTGGTGTTTACTTTGGCTACTTGCACGCGTACTTGGGACCAGTATTTACAAAAAATTCCCAAAAAAGAATTTCTACAGTGAACTTAACACTTTCACTGTCGTTACTTAATTTTCTTTACTCTTAATTTTATTTTTTTTTTTAACAAGTCAGGTGTGCTTTAATTTCACAAAACTCAACATACTTAAAATTAGCCAAAAATATAGAGCAATTTCCACATTTTTATTTTTAGAAACCCCTTTCCTCTAACACCCATATTTCGGTACTTATGTCTTTCAATTTCCTAATTCCCTTAATTACAGTTGAGTTTGATTTCATAAACAGTTGGCAACCCTCCTTCATGGAATTTAGTAATAAAACATTTTCGTTATCATTTCGATTGATAACCATATTGTAATGTGTAACTCATTTAATATATTAAATATTTTGAATTAAATTTTTAGACAGCCGGCAGCCCTCTGCAAATATCTCGAAAATATTTTACATGTTGAAACTAAAGACTTCCTAATGCTATTTCGTTTGACATTCACATTATGTTATTTCATACATATATCAGGGGCGTAATTAAATTAAATTCAACCTTTAAAACAGCCTTCTATATTTTCTGAAATATATTTTCATTTCCTAATTCTTTTAATTAAAGTTGAATTCGATCCATATTGTAATAATTAATTTAACTTAGTAAATAATTTGGACTTGATTTTCAAGAAGGCGGCGATCTTTTTAAATACCTCGACAACATTTCAAATGTTCAAACTAAAGATTTCTCTTTAATTTGACACGCTTATTTTAATATTTCATATATGCAACTTTTGTACAGTAAAATTAAATTCCAACTTTCAGACAGGTGGCAACCCTGCTCAAAATATTTCCAGAACAAAGCCTACTTAAAATTCTTTATTCTTAAACATTTTTCAATTACGTTATTCCTTTAATTCAAGTTGAAGTTTAATTTTCATACAGGTGGCAACCCTCTTCAATGAATTGAATGGAGTTTAGAAACTAAGCAATTTTTTTGATACCACCATTATAATTATTCATTTTATTTATTATGTAATTTGTTATTAAACTTTTGAACAGGTGGCAGCCCTCTTTAAAATATTTTCAAACTACAACCTTCTTAAACCTCTTATCGTCGGACTCCATATCTCCATATATCTACTTGATCCAAATTTAATTAGATTTTTTAAACATGTGGCAACCCTCCTAAATGCAGCTTAGAAATAAAGAATTTTCACAACCATTTTGAATGATACTCATAATGTTATAACTCATTTAACTTAATTTAATACATTTTTTTAACAGGTGGCAATGCTTTTCATATTTTATTAGCCTTCTCCTCCGAGAGATGAAAAGAATTTCGGGGAAATAAAATTGTTTAAGTACAAAATGTTCTTAGAAGTGATATAAAATGGGAAATCTATTATAAGTCAAACTTAAGAGACTCAAGAAAATATTAAGAAAAAGCAGGAGCTCCTCTGTATCAGACAATTCTCGCCCCTGAAACCATCTTCACATGGTGTTTCTCCGATTCAGCTACGGCAATATTTGAGGGAGATTTTACTCTCAACTACGGGAGACCTGGAAAAGGTTAAGTGTTATTTTCATTCTCAAGGCAGGAAGAACATCCAACACCAAAGGATTTAAGGCCTATTTGCCTATCATTCTTCCGGCTGAAGATAATGGAGCGACTTATTAAGTCCCTCTTCAGGAAATCGGCTGCATACAAACTTTTGCCAACGCAACATGAAGGGAAGGTGCACCAAAATAGCGCTTTAAGAAATCCTTAGCGATAAAAGAATATACTTTAATAGCATTCCTAGAAATTTAGGGTACTTTCAACAACAACACCTTTGAGGAAGTCACGTCAGCTCTTACCGGCATTGGCAGGAGTGTCACTGGACAGACACTTTTGCAGGGAAACCCCGCCGGATGGGGTTCTGTCTCCCCATCTGTGGGTTATGATAATTATGATGACGGTCCATGTTGCCATTGAAGGGCACGCGGAGAGGTTAGGGGTTCCCAAAAACGACTTCTGCAGAAGCAGTAGAGATGAAGAAGATCCAGAAACCTGACGGCACCCTCTTTACGAATGTCCCGTACTTTGCAAAAGAAGACGAAAGTTCTTGGGCTCAGAATTTTTTGAAAGTTCAACCGACATGTCCGAGGTAGGAATACCGGCAACATTTTGGTTTCGTAGACTCCACACGGTGGTTTGAATACGGGATATCTAACGTCCCGCGTGGTATCAAAACGGGCCCACAATTTTAAGGGCATAGGTGTGTTACTTAAAATACTGTATAAGCATGTACGTCCGTATGTTATTATAATGATGATTTCGTTTCTTCCAAAAAGTGTGGCCCGTACCCGGTGCAAAATGTATTCGATGTTACACTCAACGCTGTAAAAGAGCATGTTTTTGCCCTCTTGTCCTTGTTTGGCTCACGCATTTCAGAAAATTGTCGTCCTAAACATCTGATTTTCAGGGCAACCATCTCCCTAGACAAAGCTTCACAGGGCAGGGCATTTCAAGAAGCGAACACAAAATTGTCTCACCCTTTGCCTTTAATGTAGAATTATTCAGTTGTAATGGGCGATATATTTTCATAATTATCTGTGCCTTACTACACTTTGCTTAAAGTATTATGGCCTTTTTCATAAAAAATAATGTAGGTTTAAAAAGCCTTATAAATTTACGTTTTCATACATTTTTTAATTTGTAAACCTTTTTTTAAAGCTACTTTATTTTTTATGAATATGGCTATTAAAGTTTTCAATATACACATATGTATTTATATCATCAATTTCCATAATAAGTCATATTCGTATAGCATTTGTGAAGAATGTGACTCAGGAAATACAAAAAAAAGGTTTATATAAAAATCGAAAGAAAAATCGTATCATTGAAAGAAGTGCAGGAAACACAAGCACAATTCAGGAAATCATGAACTGTGCCTACATTTAAACTTTTTATTTTACTTTCAGGCATTTCATGTTCTTCTCAAATAATTTATTTTCATATTACGCGTTTGCACATTTTCGGCCCTCAAAAAAATGCAGGCGTATTTTTACACTCAGGGTATATGTCACGTTTTGCTACTTTCACTCTTTCATCATTTTTCGTGACAACTTTAAACATGGGCATTACAATGAAATTCGCAATATATGTGTGCAAGTATGTATATGCATATGTACATTAGGGTGGCCCAAAATAAGTAAAGTCGGAATTTTGATGCTCTCACCCCTTAGCTTTGTTCTATATCGACAAAAATTATGCCGTTATTTTTTTATTTTGAAATCAAAAAATATTTAGAGGTCGCTCAAAGCGCTCCAACTTTTCCATGTATTTATTTTGTATGGGAAAAAACAAATTTTCGTGAAAATGGTATGGAATTATTGAAAAACAATATTTTTCGATCGGAGCCTTCCAATAGCAATATCCCATTATTTATTTAACCATTTTTTTATAATGAAAATTTTTTATTTATCCCCCGATTGCATTTTCTGGCATTTTGTAGGGGTTTTGGCGGTCCTATCAAATGTAGTTACTAAGAAAAAAATTGTTGAAAAAATAATTGGGTTTTATTATCGGGAATCTGTTGAAGAGAAACAGAGTCTTCCGATCGAATAATATTGATTTTGAAGAATTCCATACAATTTCCACGAAAGGTTGTTTTTTCCCATATAAAAATACATGGAAAACTTTGAGCGCTTTGAGCGACCTCTAAATATTTTTTGATTTCAAAATCAAAAAATAGGGGTATACTTTTTTCGATATAGACAATCCTAGGGAGTGAGAGCATAAAAATTTCGACTTTACTATTTTACATGCATTTTTGGATCACCCTAATAATGCACATTGTACGTATGAAAATTGTCTAGCAATGCAGGTCCTTTTTATATGCCTGTAAAGGAGACAAACTGCATTACAGCGCCTTTTACATACATATGTAGATAAAATATTTTGGTGTTTGGTCTACATATAAATACATGTGTAAGTATACAAGTTTACATATAAAAACAATTGCATTCGTTAGTAGGTGGCAACCATGAACGTGCACAATATGTATGCATATGTAAGTAAGGAGGCATATGTATATAACTAAACATATCGAGCCCTAACCGCCAAAATAACGTAAGCGACATTTTTTTCAAAATTTTATTTTTGATGCAGAAATGCGTCTAGATGCTCTAGGAATATTTCTGCATCAAAATAAAAATTTTGAAAAAAATTTCGCTTACGTTATTTTGGCGGTTAGGGCTCGATATTTAAGGGCATTATACCGTTGTGCTAAAATTAACACATAATGTGTTTAATTAAAATTCAGAGAGAGTATTTTAATGTTTATCAATTTGCTTTCGAAGGCACTTAAATACGGTGTGCATGTGTAAATAAGTACTTACGTAACTCCATGTTGCGTATACGCCCTGTGGTGTCAGTTACGTCCTAATTGTTATTTGCTCTTATATGTATGGACATGTGTGTGGATGTATGCATTTAATGCAATTGTTTAATGCAATAAACTATCATCATAATCGCATTATATTGCAAGAAGTCTTTTGTTTTCGAAATACATGCAATCTATATACATTCGGATGCTTTGCAACAATTTCTACAATTTCATGAAAATTCCACACTACTTCAACTTGAAAAGCCAATATCTCAAGAAATGTCGATGCTAGCGATTTGATGTTCTGAAACTTTTTTGCAGGAAATTCAAAACAGTACATATGTTCTATGTGTGGAACTTCCTAGTCGGCACTATTATAAAATAAGAGGCCTTCCTGGAGCCCTTATTTCGGATATTTTAAAGCCCTAGGTCAACGGTGAGGAAACGCGGCTCTTTGAGCCAAATGCCCCCTTTGCTTTTTCTTTGCTTAGAACAGTTTGGCTCTTTTTACTTTTTAAAATCCTTATTTCATTGCTGGAGATTCTTTTCCATTGTCTAGTTTTTTTTTTATTCTTTTTATGTACACATACGCAAATTGAGATCGGAACATTACCCGCAATTGGAGAAAGAAAATTGGCTTTCTCACCTAATGTTCTTTACCGATATGATGGAACAGTTGCAAAACTTAGATTTGTCTCTACAAGGAGAGAATAAAAATGTTTTTGATCTGTCGCAAATTATTTAAAGTTTTGAAGCTAAACTACGTCTTTTTATTCATGACCACAAAAAAAAATACTTCATAATTTTCCATGGCTAGAAAAAAATATCGCACATGATTTCAAAGCAGATTTTGAAAAAAAAGATTTGCCAATTTGAAATTATTTAAATGTACGTGTGCATACTTCATAAACCATTTTTTATGTAACATAATTGAGGAAATACGAAATGCTCCTTTTTAAGAAAAGCGAAGAAGAGGCTTTTAATGAGGTAAAAACAGATTTTGAAAATTTGGTCAAATAATCTTTTGAATTTTCTTTAATATCTTTCTTTCGTACATTATAATAATAAACATTTTTCAGTTCTAATAATAATTCTATTTTAAAATAATTCTTTTTTTTTGTTTTCCTTGTGGCTTTTTGTAGCATTTAGAATTTGCATATGGCTCTTTTCGGCCTCGGCCTTGCCGACCCCTGCCATAGGTCTTCTGCGCTCGATTTTTGACACCTTTTCATTTTATATAGAATGGTCAGAGTTTCCACACCTTCTGATTCAGCTTCCCTTAGAAGGGAAAAATTCACATGAAATAATAAGGAAACAGTTTGAATTTAACTTCACAGTAGACATACACCGATACGTCTTCTGCGATTTTTTCTTTTATTTGGGAACATACCTTCACGCCTGTCTTCGAATGGCAGGGCTATTAGAAGATACTTATCTGTCTGTTACTGTCATGGAAACACACATTATCGTCTGCCTTCGAATCGCAGCGCTATAGGAAGGTCTTCTAATAAAGCGTGCAAAGCGAAGGATTAAAAAATTCCTTCCTTAAGGTGTTTATTTAGAAGCGCTGTTCGTAAATTCTATTGCGAGCAGACTAGGGCCGCTCAAAAATGGTTTGATTACACTGTAAGGAAAATTCCAAGTTTTGAAATGACACAAAAAATTCTAAACACGTTTTCTAGTTCAAGTCATTCTGCCGATATTTTTTTTTGTATTTTATGAAAAAATCCAAGTCTTACAAGGCAAAAATTAAAAAAACAACAGATTTTTTTTTATTGTTTTTCTCTTTTCATTTGTATTGAAGCCTAATCTTTTACAAAAAAAAAAAAACAAAAAAATCAAGCTGCTAACGAAGAAAATCGATGGAAAAAAATGTGAATGGTCAAATGAAAGTGCGCAATATTATTTTGTATGAAATATGAGCAGGAAAGAATGTTGCTCATATGCCATGTATTACACACCCGTATGATTTAAATTTTTTCCCTCTTAAAGGACTGTATGCAGCTCTCAAGAAAACGAAAAATTTACATTCTTAAATGACGCACAAGAAAAGGAAAAGATTCGTTTTCTAAAAAAAATTGTTTATAGAAAAAGAAAAAGAAAGAAATGCCGCTCTCAAGAAAAGAATGCTCAGAAAATGATTTCTCCAAGAAAATTTACAGCAACAGCAAAGTACTTTTTCAAGCATGAAAAATATTTCTTTTGATTTTTCTTGAGATCTGCAGACAGCTCTTAAAGTTTGAATTATTTTTTTCATTCGCCCTGCAAATTTAAAATGAAATTATAATGGGAAAATGACCTGATTAGAAAAACGGTATACAGATCTTTACTCGACGATCCAAAATTAAGTTAACGTGTCTCGGCATTTTGTTCTGTAATTTTATCGCTTCTACAGAGTTATAGGAATAAAAGTGTAAATGTAGTTGTGAATCAATTTTGTATTAAGTATATGAATGTTACTGCCTTTAGCAGAAAACTTATAACACCAAACCAAGTTGCTGATGCACTGCTCCACATCGGTTTTTATTCGTCGAAAGCCCTTTCCTCAATGAATCACGTTTCAATACTCTCAATCGACTTCGAAAAAGCATTCGAACGAATTGGCGCGCATATCATTATCGAA
>NW_016166587.1:19834-23805 GCF_001687245.7 Rhagoletis zephyria | reverse complement strand
AAAGTGCAATTTTTCCGTTTGACACAAATTTTCTTATTTTTTGCGAACGTTACCTGGGTGGTACTCAGCTATTTTTAATTAAATGTTCTATNACGTTACCTGGGTGGTACTCAGCTATTTTTAATTAAATCTTCTATTAATTTATATACGTCTGACCTTCTACGACATTCAAAATGCCACTTGGACACAGTCCACCAAAAATATCTGAAATCGAGACAAGGTCAAAAACTGCTTCGCAAGAAGCCACCGGTGGTAAGAGGGAACCCTCACCGCGCCGGAAATCTAAAACTTTTGACCCATCCGCTTAAAAGTTCTTAGCGGAAAGTGACAGTCTCATGATACTGTGCAAAATTCAGTGATGCACCAATGCAAGACCACACTGAATCATATCTTATGATAAAAGACAAATGACTAGATGATTGTTGGGCACGGCTTCAGTCCGCCTATGATTTGGTATTTTCAAAGCCAGATGACAGCCTACCTGAAAACTTTAAGAATTCGGTAGAAGGCGTGCTAAGTACGCCTTGTAAATTATCGTTTGCTTATTTCCACAATTTTCATTTTTGTTATGCCAACACTATCAAGCGCAGCTATTCCGATGCAATTCACTTGATCATGTGGTTGTTGGTATTGTTGGTTTTTGCTAATAATTCTATTTTTAGAATGTTTAACTTTTTAGGTGTGCTCGTCCTTAAGTTATTTGTTTTTGTTATTTTTTGGCCTTATAACAATTATATTCAACAATTTTTATTGAGCTCGAGGCCGTTTTTTAATGAAAATTTATTGTGGAAAAGCAACAATAATTTGAAAAAATGGTAGAAGTGATAGCTATTTCGGAAATCACCACATTTCCTCATCAGACTTCTTTCAGTAGGATTCGAACCGACGATCCCACTGACTCAGCCAGTTGCCTATGCACCGTGCTAAGTACGCCTTGTAAATTATCGTTTGCTTATTTCCACTATTTTCATTTTTCTTATGCCAACACAATCAAGCGCAGCTATTCCGCTGCAATTCACTTGATCATGTGGTTGTTGGTATTGTTGGTTTTTGCTAATAATTATATTTTTAGAATGCTTAACTTTTAGGTGTGCTCGTCCTTAAGTTATTTGTTTTTGTTATTTTTCGGCCTTATAACAATTATATTCAACAATTTATTCAATAACATTTCCCGCTTGGTTTCATCCCATCCCGATTTTGACTGTCGCATAGTGTATTTAAACCGGAAGTCAAGACCCTTAATATACAAAAGGAAAAGATGTATAGAATTATTTATTGTTTATTTATTGTATTTTTGGAAGGAAGCACAGTTTGACGAGTGGCCGCGTGATAACTCCATTTTGCGTACGGATTTCTACGACACGTATGTGGTTATCAGGGCCATGGCGAACGTTTTCGATTCGTCCCAATCGCCACTCGGTGGGGGGGAGCGAATCTCTTTTGACGGGTCCTTGTGGATCGTTGGGGTCTTATTCAAATCTTTGAGTGCTTTCCGCGGCCAAATTTTGAATGTGTTTCCTAGTGAGGGTCTCGCGTTGTGGGTTTTCCCTTGTACTCTTCTGAAGATCTTTGAGGTAATCTTCTTTCCAGCGGCGACTAAATTGGTGTGTGAAGTGCTTTGACTTTCTCCCACCGGTTTAGTAGGAGAGGTCTTCCGATTAGGCTCGGGAATGGCCAAAGCGGTGCACCTCGAAGGAAGTGACCCGGAGTAAGCGCTGTCATATCTAGCTGGGTCTTGGAGAAAGTGCGGAAGAGGCCTCGAGTTGAGGACTCTTCGATTCGCACAGAAGCGTCGTAATTCTTCGAAAGTAGAACTTGTGGGTTGCAGCGGTTTTCTTAAATGGATTTTAAAGCTTTTCACTGCAGATTCCCACAAGCCGCCCATAGTGGGGGGCGCTGGGTGGTATATATTGCCAGTTGATGCCTTGAGGGGCATATTTTTTGACAATGTCTGCGGAACATTCGTTAAGAGAATTTAACGAAGTCAGCGTTCTGTTGCGCGCTGGGCGCCAATGACGTTTTTCCATTGTCGCTCATCATTTTTGAGGGAAAACCTCGTCTGCCAACGAAGCGGGCGAATGCTGCTCGAAAAGCCTCGGTTGTAAGATCCGAGCATAGCTCGAGATGCACTGCCTTTATGGAAAAACAGACAAAAACTGCAACGTATCCCTTGATAAGGGTTGTAGATCTTAGCACCGATGCTTTAATTTGGAAAATCTACTCCCGTTGTGGAAAATGGGAGTGAGAAACTGCAGCGCTCAGGGGGTAGAGCGGCCAGTATTTGGGTGCGTGTTTATTGCTTGTAAAGCGTGCACACTTTGCATTGAAACATGCATTTTTTAATTAGAGGTTTTAGCTTTGGTACGTAGTACTCTTGCCTTACCATTCGGAGCATTAATCGTGTTTCTGCATGAAGAAGCATCGAGTGTAAAAACTCCAAATATAGCTGGCGGAACCTCGATTCGGTAGGGAGAATTATTGGGTTCCTTTCATTATAGCCCAATGTGGAATGTGCTAATCGGCCATTAACCCGTAGAAGTCCGTCTTTGTCCAATGAAGGATTGAGAACAAGAAGAGGACTTTTTTTGTTAAGTGGCTTTTTATCTTGCAAAGTGCTTTTTTCGCTCGAAAAATGGCGTGATTGCACTGCGCTGATAAGACGTATCTTTGCATACTGAAATTCGTTATGCGTCAGATGTGGATTAGTGATTGTAGCTAACTCCTTTGATTTGTTGCGTGCATTGCTCATGAAGCGGAACATGTACGCAGTCACGCGAAGTGCTCGAAGAAAAGCGATCAAGAAAATCGACCTCTTCTTCGAGCGCGTGATATACCTCCACCTTGCGCTTTTCTGGTGGAGATGCATTGCATGCCTTTGACCTTGGCCATGCATCCATGTGGCAAGAGAGCCATTTTGGTCCGTGACACCAGAGTGGGGAATTCGCCAAATCCTGCGGTTTGCACCCACGGGTGCCGAGGTCGGCTAGATTATCTTGGCTGGCAACATGGTGCCATGTACCGGTTGGAAGATATTCCCGGATTTGGGAGGTATGATTGGATACATACGTCTTCCATGTACATGGTGGCTTTTCAAGCCAAGCTAGCACAATCTCTGAATCTGACCAAAAGAATGTGTTGCACGATTCCAATTCGAGCTGTTTTCGAACAGTTGCGACCAGTTTTGCGGGTAAGACTGCACCACACAGCTACAGGCGTGGCAAGCTTACCGTCTTCAATGGTGCGACTTTGCTTTTTGCAACCAAGAGAGTGGAATATCTTGGGTTGCTAGCATCTACGCGGATGTAAATCGCAGCGCAATATGCTTTTTCCGAGGCATCTCAAAACCCGTGGATTTGGGTGTCTTGCCCCGGAGTGAAGTTAACCCATCGAGGGATTTCGATGTGGCATATGGCTGGCAAATTTTCTGCGAACTGTTGCCATTTTGCCAAAGCTATGGGTTTGGCACATTCGTCCCAATCAACGCCATCCAGCCAAAGTTCTTGAAGCAGAATCTTTGCTTGAATCATCACTGGCGAGAGCCATCCTGCCGGGTCAAAGAGTTTTGCGACAGAAGATAAAATTTGTCGCTTTGTGACGGCATTCGATGTCGATGCAGGCAGAATGGAGCATGAAAATTTATCTGTGAGTGCGTTCCATTGTATACCAAGAGGTTTGGTTGTGGAAGCGCTCTCAAATTTCAAAAAGTTGGATTCGAGAAGATCCTCCTTTGGAAATTTTTCTAAAATGGCCGGATGATTGGCCGTTATCTTCTTGAGTATGAAACCAGCTGACTTAAGCGCTTTGATCACTTGAAGAAGAGATTCAGTGGCGTTGTCAATATCATGACTTCCGGATAGGATGTCATCCACATACGTTTCGGTTTTAAGTATTGTGGCAGCCAAGGGAAATTTCGGTATCGTATCATCTGCTAATTGATGCAGGGTACAGATAGCGATATATGGTGCACAATT
>NW_016166587.1:15645-19097 GCF_001687245.7 Rhagoletis zephyria | reverse complement strand
GTGCATAGGCAACTGGCTGAGTCAGTGGGATCGTCGGTTCGAATCCTACTGAAAGAAGTCTGATGAGGAAATGTGGTGATTTCCGAAATAGCTATCACTTCTACCATTTTTTCAAATTATTGTTGCTTTTCCACAATAAATTTTCATTTAAAAAACGGCCTCGAGCTCAATATAAATTGTTGAATAAAATATTAAATTTTTTTATTTTTTAAATTCATAAAAAATCCAATATAATATTAATATTTAAATTAATATTTAAAAAATAACAAAAATTTAATATTTTAGGCAAAAAATATTTTTTTTCTTCATACATTTATTTTTACCGGCATAACTGTTGATTATATAGAAAAACGTTATATGAACAGATTAAAGGAATGGTAATTTTTAATTTTTTTTAATTTGTTTGAGCAAAATCGGACTAGTGGTTCTCGAGTTATGTCAAAAAAAACCACCAAAGGTGACAATTTCCCCTATATGATAGTTACTAACTTCAAATCGATATATCTCGATTCCTAGACGTGACCCAGCGAAACGCCGGGACACGTGTAACTTCTTTTTTACCGATATAACTTTCCCCGGTAGTTTGAACCCTTCCCGATCACTTACCCCTACCATTTGTCTCACAGTGATATTATACCCAAGTACTCCCCGTTTCTCTGCCTTTGCTTCTACTTCCAGATTGAAGACATCATGGCATCGCGGAACGCATGCCCCCTGGCTCCAACGGCAGAGACGGATAACTGCCTACAATGCCGGCTCTGGCACCGGTACCACGCCTCGAGGACGTGCCCGGCCTTCAAGGCAATGAAGCCGCCACAACGGTTGGGAGTGGCGCAGGGCTACTGCGTCAACTGCCTCGCGCTCACCAACACTACCGGGGAATGCGACTGACCAGGCAGTTGCAAGACCTGCGGGCTAGCGCACCACACGCTGCTGCATGCGGCAGCCAACACCCATGCGCGCAAGGGGCCAAGGGAACAAGGGCCCAAGCAACGAAAACCGGCCACATAGGCCCCAAGGAGCAACAAACGGCGCGCACCGCCGAAGAAGAAGGCGCTGAAAACCGCACAGCAGAAGGCGCAGAAGAACGCGCAAAACCGCGGAAGGCAGGCGCCGCAACCACCGCGCAAAAATACCGCCCAAAGGACGATCGCGCGCACCCCCCAAGGCCTGCAAACGGCCAGCTACCAGGGCCGCACCACTAACCGCGTCCTGGGCAACACCGTCCGCGCGCTAAAAGAGCTGCAGAAGACCCTGAGCAGCGCATTCCTGCAGGGCGGGGAGAATTTTTAAGCCGCCGCTTAAAGCGCAATACGACGGCCGTGCGCGCAATCCAGCAGTTTGGCAGTTGACCGACGTCAACTCCGAAAATATAATTACCGAGCGCGCACGGCCGCCTCCCCATCGTCGTAAAAAATGAGCAGAAGGCAGTTCAGTTACTACAGTCGGACAACAACACAATAGTTATCGGAGTCAACATAGGTTTTGAAATAAATACATATGCGCTCATTTCATATTGGTCTTATAATAAATTATTATAGGTTTTGGGTAGACTATAGGGTTTAAATAAATGTGCACAGAGAGATAGCTACCCCCTTCCTTATGTTTCGGCAACTTTAGACAAGCTATCCAGTCTGGATATTAAGTCCGCGTATTGGCAAATCCCGGTAGAGGTGCAGTCGAGACCCTTTACAGCTTTTACGATACCAGGAAGAGGTCTATTCCAATTTAAGCGTATGCCATACGGGTTGCATAACGCATCCGCGACTTGGCAAAGATTCATAAATTCAGTTATAGGTCCCGAATTAGAGCTCCATGTCTTTGTTTACCTTGATGACATCATCATCGTTACAAATAACTTCGATAAACATCTAGAGATTCTGCAGATAGCTTTCGATAGGTTAGCGAAAGCGGACCTTAGGTTGAATAGGGATAAGTGCAACTTTTGTAGCCGAGAGTTAAAGTATTTAGGCTACGTGGTAGACAAGCACGGTCTACACGTAGACCCAGAAAAGGTTGAAGCGATGGTTAACATCGAAAGGCCCAAAAATGTGAAACAGGTTAAGTCATTTATAGGTACAGAGTCCTGGTACCGAAGATTTATTAAGGACTTTGCTGAGTTAGTTAGGCCTCCCGAATTAACAAAGAAAACCCGAAAGTTAGAGTGGAACGAAAATTGAGGGAGGCGAAGGAGCGCCTGGTGACAGCACCCGTTTTGAGCTGTCCAGATTTTGAGAAGCCTTTCACAATCCAGACAGACGCGTCTGATTTCGGTATAGGAGCAGTTTTGCCCCAAAGATTTGAGGACGGTAAGAGGGTTATAGCATATTGAGTAGGTGCCTGAATAAAAATAAGAAAAATTATTCGACGACAGAGAAGGAGTGTTTAGCGGTCTTGTAAGCGGTCGAGAAATTGCGTCCATATGTTGAAGGCGCTACGCNCGTCTGATTTCGGTATAGGAGCAGTTTTGCCCCAAAGATTTGAGGACGGTAAGAGGGTTATAGCATATTGAGTAGGTGCCTGAATAAAAATAAGAAAAATTATTCGACGACAGAGAAGGAGTGTTTAGCGGTCTTGTAAGCGGTCGAGAAATTGCGTCCATATGTTGAAGGCGCTAAGTTTACTGTCGCCACTTTGGTTTGGCTGAGCAACTTGAAGGATACTTGTGGAAGGTTAGCGCGTTGGGCGCTGAAGCTACCGCAGTATGACTTTGAGATTGTCCACCGGAAGGGAAAGGAACATGTGGTTCCAGATATGTTGTCCCGTAGTGTGCCTGTTGATGAAGTTTTCACTAGTGAACCCTGGTTTTCGAAGATGATTCGGTCTGTAGAAAAGAGACGCTTATCGTACCCAGCGTGGGGAGTAGAAGGCGGCTGCCTCTACAAATTCGTTAAATCCAAATTCTCCTCTATTTACGCTGATTCTTCGAATTGGAAAAAAGTTGTTGGACGAGAGGAGAGGGCTGAGATTCAGAGTAAATGCCACGATGTCCAGTAGCGGTCACATGGGCATTCGGAAAACTTTCGCTAGGGTTGCGCAAAATTTTTATTGGCCGCAGATGAAGGCGGATATCGCGAAATATGTTCGAAAATGTAAGATTTGTCAACAGGTGAAGCCTGATAACACACAGCCAGCTGCGGGGTTTGTTGAGAGGTCCAAGGCAATCGGGCCTTGGGAAATGATATGTGTTGATCTGGTAGGGCCCATTATGAAGTCGACACAGGGCTACCAGTATATTTTAACGGTCGTGGATTACTTTTCGAAGTTTCCGCTGTTGTTTCCCTAACGGACTGCCACGGCGAAGGGCGTCTGTAAAATCTTAGAGGATTAGGTGTTTCTCTTGTTTGGTGTCCCTCGGTCGGTGGACTGCGACAATGGACCCTAGTTCAGGAGTCGCGAACTGCGGGGGCTCTGCGGAGCGTATGGCGTCCAACTGCGGTACACCGCACACT
>NW_016166587.1:9792-15570 GCF_001687245.7 Rhagoletis zephyria | reverse complement strand
TTGTTTGGTGTCCCTCGGTCGGTGGTCTGCGACAATGGACCCTAGTTCAGGAGTCGCGAACTGCGGGGGCTCTGCGGAGCGTATGGCGTCCAACTGCGGTGCACCGCACACTATCACCCGCAGGCTAGCCCGGCCGAAAAGATGAACCAAATTATTAAGACTACCCTTAGGGCATACGTAGCAGAAACNCCCTAACGGACTGCCACGGCGAAGGGCGTCTGTAAAATCTTAGAGGATTAGGTGTTTCTCTTGTTTGGTGTCCCTCGGTCGGTGGACTGCGACAATGGACCCTAGTTCAGGAGTCGCGAACTGCGGGGGCTCTGCGGAGCGTATGGCGTCCAACTGCGGTACACCGCACACTATAACCCGCAGGCTAGCCCGGCCGAAAAGATGAACCAAATTATTAAGACTACCCTTAGGGCATACGTAGCAGAAACCCAAAGGAGTTGGGACCAGCAATTAGCAAAGGTAGCATGCTGTATTAGAACAGCGCAGCATGAAGTGTTAGGGGCCACGCCGTACTTTGTAATTTTTGGTAGGGAAATGGCGTTGGAAGGCAGTAGAAGATATATCGAGTCGTTAAGAGAGCAGGAGAGAATTAATTGTGAAGAAAGAGCAAAGAGACTCGAAGAGATTAGGTCTAGCATTAGAGTGAGGTTAGAGGAGGCAGGTACCAAGTTAGCAAGAAATTATAACCTTAGGAGAAGAGATGTGCAATATATGCCAGGAGAGTTAGTTTGAAGGAAAAATTTTGTATTATCTGATGCAGCAAATTACTACGCGGCGAAGTTAGCGCCGAAATATATAGGACCTTTTATAGTGAAGAAGAAGGCGTCACCATGGACTTACGTCCTGGTAGACGAGTCAGGCAAGGATAAGGGGACATGGAACGTGAAGGAGTTAAGACCATATAGGGACAATTAGGAGATAGGTATTTCACAAAAGAAAGCAAGCTTTCTTTTTAAGGAGGAAGGGGGTGGGGTTGTCACGTGCTGGCCGCAACAAAATAAACATTTGCTTCCCTTCGTTCTATTTACCTATTTCCTGTCACCCCAACCGATAGGAGTGAAGTCTTCCGACACACAAGNGGCGAAGTTAGCGCCGAAATATATAGGACCTTTTATAGTGAAGAAGAAGGCGTCACCATGGACTTACGTCCTGGTAGACGAGTCAGGCAAGGATAAGGGGACATGGAACGTGAAGGAGTTAAGACCATATAGGGACAATTAGGAGATAGGTATTTCACAAAAGAAAGCAAGCTTTCTTTTTAAGGAGGAAGGGGGTGGGGTTGTCACGTGCTGGCCGCAACAAAATAAACATTTGCTTCCCTTCGTTCTATTTACCTATTTCCTGTCACCCCAACCGATAGGAGTGAAGTCTTCCGACACACAAGTGTACATACCTAAATAAATAGTAGAATGGGCTCAAGTTGAGCGAAATAGTTGTTTGTCGGTAAAGCGCCACTNAAAGAAAGCAAGCTTTCTTTTTAAGGAGGAAGGGGGTGGGGTTGTCACGTACTGGCCGCAACAAAATAAACATTTGCTTCCCTTCGTTCTATTTACCTATTTCCTGCCACCCCAACCGATAGGAGTGAAGTCTTCCGACACACAAGTGTACATATGTATGTACATACCTAAATAAATAGTAGAATGGGCTCAAGTTGAGCGAAATAGTTGTTTGTCGGTAAAGCGCCACTGCAAAGGGGAAAAGTCTCCATTAGGGCACTCCGCCCCAAAACGGTGCCGATCGAGGGTAAGAATGTAGGCATGAGAGATGACGCGAAAGACCGTAGTAGGGGTGTCGCCTTTGCTCTCACCTATCGCGGCACTCNTGCTCTCACCTATTGCGGCACTTTTGTTGTCCGCTGTATGATGGCAATGGCAAGTCCATGGTGTTGTTTGTGTGCGCCGTGGTGGCGACCGCTAAAGCGCCCAATTCGCTTCTAGAATGATCGGGCCGGCGCCAATTGATCGGGCACCAACAACACCGGCGCTGCCACTCCAACGGTTTGCGTACCGGTGCGTAGGTTGCGGCCTGCCTCGCGACTGCGTGCCGGGGCAGTTCTAAGCGAGCTTTGGGAAAGGCAACATCCTTATTGCGAGCGCGAGTGCTTTTGTATATAGTATGGTGCGAAGTGTTTTATATTGAATAAAAATTCAGTAAGTGCCAGGCGAGGCACTTAGATTGCAGTAGCAGTAGAGATTAGTTTCGAGGTGCAGCATGAAATTTTCCTCTTATTGTTTTTCAGCAGGCTTCCGCTTATTGTGTTTCCCTTTCCGATCCTTTTTAGCATCCTACACCCAGAGTGTAGGAGTGGGTTCGTAACCTTTTGGTTGGACCTCACCTCGGGTGCGCCCCAAAAACAAGGTTTTGTTTTGTTTCGATTTCCTTGGTTGTAAATCTTGTTGTCCTGTTTTCGACCCACCCTAGTGTTGGTAGCTTCATATTTATTGTGTGTGGTAAGTAGTGCATTTTATTTAGTGTGAATAGTCTGTATACTGTCTAGTAGTTTCCCCTGCCAGCAACCCCGCCGTCTCCACTGAGCCAGCCGGTTTTTTTGCCATCTCCCTTTTTGTGCGTATATTTGTTTACTTAGTTGGCCCGGCGTGTTGTTGTTGCGCACGGTAAGTGCACTTATTTGGAACATTAGGTAGATCGGCTTTTGTAAACAAAAGGTAAGGTGACAATATAAAGAACTATAGAATACCAAATGTTCAATCCAATGAAATTGATAAGCATGTATCACAGCTCATGGCAACGGACATCATAGAACCATCAGTGAGTAGTTATAATTCGCCGTTTTTAATAGTGCCTAAAAAGAGCAACAATGAAGAAAAAAATGGAGATTAGTCGTAGATTTTAGGCAGTTAAATAAAAAAGTGGTAAGTGACAAGTTCCCACTGACAAGGCTATATGACATATTAGACAAGTTGGGAAATGCAAAATACTTCTGGACTTAGGCATGACTAGTTCATTTCATCAGATCCCACTGAATACTAAATCTAGACCATTAACGGCATTCTTCGCCGACAAAGGGCATTTCCAATTCAAAAGGTTGCCATTTGGACTAAAAATATCTACAAATAGTGTTCAAAGAATGCTATCGTTAGCACTAAGTGGTCTACAAGACAAGTCTTTTCTTTATGTAGATGATATCATAGTATTTGGTTCTAATCTGAAAGATCATAACGAAAGCCTGATTGAAGTACTGATTAGATTGCAAAAATACAATCTGAAACTCAATCCTGAGAAGTGCAATTTTCTAAAACCAGAAGTAGTCTACCTTGGCCATTTAATAACAGCAGACGGCATTAGCACGGATCCAAGTAAATTGGAAGTCATAAAGAATTATCCAATACCAAAGAATGCTGACGAGGTGAGGAGATTTGTAGCTTTCTGTAATTACTATAGGAGATTCAAAAGTTTGCTGACATAGCCAGACCATTGAATAACTTGTTAAAGAAAAAACAGATTTTCAGTTGGACAGAAGAACATCAGAAAGCTTTCACCACTTTAAAGAAGAAGGTAATTTCACCACCAGTACTAAGCTACCCAGATTTTACCAAGCCGTTTATCCTAACGACTGATGCTTCCAATTATGCGCTAGGTGCGGTCTTGTCGCAAGGGAGATAGGAAAAGATATACCAATAGCCTTTGCAAGTAAATCGTTAAACAAACATGAACTTAATAAGCCAGTGATTGAAAAAGAACTACTCGCAATTCATTGGGGCATCAACCATTTCAGACCATATCTGTTTGGCAGAAAATTTATAGTCTACACTGACCACAGGCCGTTAGTTAGTTTATTTACTCATAAGAACCCATCGTCAAAATTAATTAGAATTCGAATAGACTTAATGGATTATGATTTTGAGATAATCTTTAAGCAAGGAAAGATGAACACAAATGCAGATGCTCTCTTCAGGATAGAGCTATATTCTAAGAAGTTAGCAGAAATGATTCCCACATGTAGTGTTAATGTATTAACTAGGAAGATGAAAGAAAAATTAGAGAATGGAAAAGAAGAAACAGACAAGGTAGAAGTGCGTGACCTTGTAGGTACCTCGATTTCAGGTGAGGAGATTGATCACCTCCACATTTGGAGCGCGACATCGATTTCGGATGTAAGGTGCGGGAAGAAACTTGAATTCAAGAAGTTAGGGAAGATTGAAGATAAAGTGAAGAATCCGGAAAGAAATTATTAGAATAAAAATGAAAAAGGGCCCAAGATATAGACATTTTAGCAGCAAAAGGTGGCATAATTGTAGAATACAGCGAAAAATCACTATCAGAGTTAAAATTGATTTTGAGGAAGTTGTCATTCGAAGCGAATAAGCAAGCAATTACTAAGCTAGCGTTAGCAGACAATAATGACATTTTCAAAAAAATAAGCATGCATAAATTTAAGAAAGTATAGAATGAGCTGCTAGAAGAATTGAAATATGAAAAATGTCTAGCCATATTAATTTATAAGCCACCGTAAGAAATAAAGAACAAAGAGGAGATGAAAAGGCTAATATGCGAGTATCATGAATCATTTCAAGGAGGGCAATGCGGAATAAGAAGATGCGTGAGCAAGTTGAAGCAAAGGTACATATGTGTGGAAAAACATGAGCAAAATGGTTAAAGAATTCGTTAATAACTGTAAAATCTGTGCCAAGGTCAAGAAAACGAAATACACAAAAGAAAGGTTTAACATAACGGAAACACCCAGCATATCTTTTGAAGTAATCACGATAGACACAGTAGGGCCGCTGAGGCCATCTAATAACTATAGGTACATACTAACCCTTCAGCGTGAGTTAACCAAATTTGTTTAGGCGATTCCTTTAGAAAACAAAGAAGCAGCGACCGTAGCGACCGTAGCGAAAGCAATAGTAGATAAATTTATATTAAAATACGGCTGTTTTAGGAAAATGAAGACAGACAAAGGCACGGCATTTAAAAACGGACTCTTAAAGAACATATGCAAGTTGCTTAAAATAGAGAAAACAACCTCAACACCATTTTATCATGAGACTTTAGGAACTATAGAAAGGAATCACAGGGTCCTCAACGACTATTTGATGACCATGCAAGGAGTAGACAATTGGGATGAAATAATTCCATATTACGTCTATAGTTATAGTTCAACTCCACATACAACTACGACATATACTCCTTTTGAGTTAGTCTATGGCAAATTAAGTGCATTACCATGTGAGATAATAAAGAATAGAGAAACATTGTACAATACTGATGATTATGTAACAGAATTGAAACTGAAACTGAGATACGCGCACACTAAAGCAAAAGAAAATTGATTAAAATCAAAAATTGTGAATAGAAATAAGCAGAGCAATGTAAAAAACGCAAATTTCCAAGTAGAAGAATTTGTATATGTAAAAGTAAGAAAGAAGAGAAAGTTTGAAAAACCATTTAAAGGTCCATTCAAGATTATAGATCAAAAAGGGCCAAATAGTACATTACTGATAGATAAGAAAAAAGTAGAATTACATAATAATATGTCAAATGTAGACACAGCAATTAAAATGTATCTACTTGTATAACTTACTTTGAATTTTAAGAAATTACAACTAATTTAGATTTTTCTTGAGGGGTAGGATGTAGTGTGCCTAACCTACATCAAACACTTGTGGCTCATATTGCTGAGTCGGCGTATTTGTTGTAACTATCGAGTGTGGATTGATGAGACAAGCAGAACACTCGTACTGGCTTGAACTGTGGCTTAGCATGTGGCACCGCATGAGGCACACTTGACGCTTGCTATTACAAATG
>NW_016166587.1:9069-9654 GCF_001687245.7 Rhagoletis zephyria | reverse complement strand
TTATACGTAGCTAAGCTTTACATCAGAAGTCATGTTTGTATTACTTAAATATAAAAACAGAGATAAATTACAAACTTATGGCGTTTTCTTTTCTATTAAACAATTTTGCCTTCTTATAAATATTGGATCATTTTCAGTAGGTTGCTTTTTGTCCCGCTAAATGGCTATATTAGCTGAAAGTATGGCAATATTTTGAGAAGTGAACACGTAAAGCTGTGAAAGCAGAAGCTAGTTTAATTTATTGACATTCGTTGTTGTTTACGACGACTTCACTTTTAACAAGTTTATGACATTTAACTAAAATCATGCCACCAGATTCACTAGCAGAAAAATTTTTGTTTCTTAAAAAGTAGAAATAAATTTGAAGTTAGTGAAGTTGGATGAAAATCAGGGACGTAAACCGGGTTTGAATCGAACCGGTTTTGAACCGGAAAACCGCTTTTTTTCTATTAATTAACTGAACCATTAACAGAACCGAAATTTTTCACAAATGTTTGATACGAACCGAAAACCGAACCACTTCCTTTAAAGGTTTAAACGTTCGTTTCAACCAATTTTCAATAGATAAATGTACCCACTTTTTTT
>NW_016166587.1:5819-8906 GCF_001687245.7 Rhagoletis zephyria | reverse complement strand
TTTTTTTCTTTTTGTTAAACATGGTAATACCTACCATTTTTTTTTACCATGTGACAATATCAAATGTAAAGGCATCCCATCTCACTTGACTCTTAACCTTGCGCGCTGTTACACTTGACACTGGACACTTAAATTGAACCGAACCGAAACCCCGGTTCAAAGACCAAAAAACCGCTTTGACGAACCAACCCAAAAGTGCAACAACGGTTCGAACTGCTGAACCGAACCACCAAATTTTTGTTCCGGTTCACGTCCTTGATGAAAATGTTAAAAGTGTTGCGCGTTTCCAAACTGCCAGAATTCGGTACACCTGAGCAAACGTTCGAATTTAAAGTTGTTTGCTTTTCCGAGGNCGTTCGAATATAAAGTTTTTTGCTTTTCCGAGGTAGGGTACGTAGTTTGATAACAAATTGCTGACGCAAAGTATCTTTAAACCTCTGAAAGATGTACCATTATCCGTGGAACAGGAAAGAGCTCGAGTTAAAATGATGCCTGCAACTTGTTACAGTACCAATTTTTGGATTCTCGGAATTTCCTGATAAAGATGTGGTGCTGCTAAAAATATATATACAAAAATATAAGCACGAAACTATGTATTTGTCACAAGAATTATCCACATAAGATGAAAACTACTGCAGTTTAATTTTATATAATTTAAAAAGTATGTTTGCACCATGTATTGTCTTCCCAGAGAGTTTTGCTCCACATCGAAATTCGTGCCCTTTTATTTTCTAAGTATAGCGAATAAAACTTCACACTTAAATTTAAGACATTCATAACAAAAATTTTATGAAGAAAATCCCCGCTACGTTCTCCCAAATATAAACTGGGACGCAAAATTGAAGCAAGTTGTGCCTAATTTTCTTTAGTTTATTTAATATTTATTATTTTTTATGAATATTTAGCTATTACTTAACAAACAACATATACTACAAACAGATTTCACCATTGGTGTAAAAATTATGAAAATTCTGCGAAATTTCAGCAAAACTTGTAACTTTTTAATCTGCTAAAATGACGCGTCCCAGTTTATGTGTGTTTGGGTCACTCACTGAAAACAAAAAACATTGAAATCAGCTCACTATCTGATTGTTTTTTAATTTTATGTAACACAGTCCGACAAATAAAAACGTGTATATTTGAATTTTAATAAAATAAGGCAAAGAGCAAAATCGGCTAAAAACGGCTATTTTTTTTTTTTTGCAAAACGGCTAACAAATCGGCTGCCGGCTAAATCGAATTTTTTCCGGGTGTTTGCTGTCGCAACCGGCTAAATCTAGCCGGAAAACGGCTGAAATAGCAACGCTGCTGACCATTAATTTTTGGAAATTTTTTTTTTGTTGGCAGTGTTACGTATTTCTTCATACAAAGTAAGTATGTCCGACAATTTTTTTTAAAGAGAAGCAAATGAGCAGAGCTTTTCACTCGCACTTTTTATACTCAATTTTAGTGAGTTACAAAATAAATAATAAACATTAAATAAACTAAGGAAGAATAGCCACAACTTACTAAAATGGCGAGCGCTAATTTATATTTTGGTCACTGTATTTATTCCTCGATTCGAATCACATACATGTATACTTATGTATGTACAAGAAAACAAAGAAACCAGCAAAAAAAAATTCTTATTTATTTAATTATGTATCGCCTGCAGGGAAGTCAACTCGCGGGAAATCCCCCAGATTTGCAGGGCATTTCAGTTTATGTGACATCGGGGAATGGACAATTTTTTGCGGGAAATGGGGTAGGTTACGTTTATAACTTAAAGTAACCAAATTAGACGAATATCTTAACTTTTAACCATTTTTCGCTATTTGGAGCGACAATTTTTCAATTGAATCGTAATATCTCCACAACAAGAGTTTTTCCAGATATGAGCTATATACCAAATGAAAGCTAAGGTTTTGGGCTAGACTTTTCAGCAGCCCGATTTTTATGCGATAACGTTATGACATATTTATATTTCATACAGCGTTCGATAGCTTGTGTAAGGCCTTCGTACTGATATCCACAAGAATTTTATGGAATGAGTAGAGCGGCCTCAGTGGTAGTTAAAAAACTGCCTTTTTTCAAACTTTAGGCACCAGCCACGCCCACAAAGACATACGAATCGAAACAACATCCTAAAACAAAATCTTCCTAGTTTTTTTGGTACTTTAATCCCTGATAAACAAAAAATTGTCAGGTAAAAGTGTCGCCGTTTTTGAAATATTTAAATCTTTTTTTGAATTAAAAAAAAACCTTCTCTTTTCATGTATTTTCTTTAACTGCATCTAAAAAGCAGGTTATACTTAGTAACTTTTTATGTAAACTACTTCCAGGTAGTTGCTTTTCCATACTCAAATGCAATGTAATTAAAATATATTAAGGAACCATCATAAAATTGGGACTATTTTGGGATTTTTAACTTTTTGATATTTTCTTCCCCAACTTTAACTATCTCTGGTGAAAAAAATGTACTGAGCTATAACTCTACATTACATAAAAAATTGCTCATTTAATAAAGATTTCAGAAATGTGCCACTCTTACTGTTTCGAATAGAAAAAAAAGTTATAGCCGCTTTTGTGGGCAAAAGACTGAGACACTATTACCTGCTCCTGGCATTATTTTATGATCTTCTTCTTCTTTTTTGTCGCTGTAACCGCCTAAACGATTTTGGCCGAGTTCAGCAAAGCACGCCAGTCGTTTCTCCTCTGCGCCAACTGACGCCGGTTGTAAACGCCAAGTGAAGCCAAGTCCTTCTCCTCCTGATCTTTCCATCGCAGTGGGGCGTCCCTCTTCCTCTGCTACCACCAGCGGGTTCCGAGTTGAATACTTTCAGAGCTGGAGCGTCGGTGTCCATTCGAACGACATGGCCAAGCCAGCGGAGCCGCTGTATTTTAATTCGCTGCACTATGTCTATGTCGTTGTAAAGCTCATACAGCTCATCGTTCCATCGTCTGCGGTACTCGCCGTCGCCAACGCGTAAAGGCCCGTAAATCTTCCGCAAAATCTTTCTCTCAAACACCCCAAGAGCCGCCTCATCGGATGTTGTCATTGTCCATGCTTCTGCGCCATATACCAGCACGGGCATGATGAGTGACTTA
>NW_016166587.1:0-2168 GCF_001687245.7 Rhagoletis zephyria | reverse complement strand
AATAAAAAAATATTTTTGTTTAATTTCTTTGTTTTTATATTTCTTCCTAAATGGTTTTTTTGCAACGCAATTAGATTTTCAAATTTGTTATTTATTTATAAATTGAATAAATTATTTTTACTTACATTTATTTAACTTTAAAAATCTTAACCACCTCCAAGCGGCCTCGAACCTGCGATTTCAGAACCAGAACCAGTAGTCTTCACGTGACGCCACAGCCGACATTTGTAAGAAAAGCAATTAATTGCGTTTTATTTTTGGCTTTGGCAATTCAGAGGCAGATGTCGCTAATCGCCTAAGTTCTTCGAAATTGTCGAACTGGTAGGCACATACTAGTTAATGAACTAGTATTTTTTCTAACTGGTTTGGCCTTCACTGCAGGGCAGTTGTGCCGATCGTTAAGCAGTGGGAGCAATGAGTGGTCGACACTCATTGTTATGTGAATTCATTGTTCCTCGAATTCTTTTAACACGGATGGGTGCAATCATGGTTTTCAGCTAAGCAAGCAAATAAAGAAGGGAAAAAACGAACGGGTTTTCCCACCAATATGTTTGCCTGCATATTACGGACCGTAGATGCTTGGTCGATATATTTTAGTAAATATTTGAATTTGTCATTTAGTTTGTGAATTCGGAGATGAAACAAAGTAGAATTTTTATGCAGCTATTTGTTTCAATACACACAACCCGAGCGCACTTGTTATCAGATATATTTCCTCAAAAATAATGGATGTAAGTGATTGACAGCAAATATCAGTGCATTTTTCATTAACAATTGCCATATTGTAATACATTGTAAACCTGTGTTTCTACATATGCTTACAAAAACAGGTAACATTGGATGAATCTCCAACGTCAAGCCGCTCTATTCCTGAACTGAGGGAACAATTTAATGAAATTAAGGATAAGATTGTAAAAGGGGAGTACACAATTGTCATTGAAACTGGAAAAAGCAGGGTTTGGAAAATTTTTGGCAAGGTTGAAAATAGTGGCAGTGTGATAAGAGATGTTGTGGCATGCAAAAATTGTAACAGCGTTTTCAAGTTTACGAATAGCACGTCAAATCTTGTGAAACATAAATGTTATAAAAATTTAAAGAACCGTTCGGAAGATGAGCCAAAGATACAAGTTGAGCATCATACAAAAAAAAATTTTATTGATAAATTTGCCAAATGGGGCATAAAAAATTGCAGACCATTTAAAATGGTGGAAGAGGCAGTTCATCAGTTATTACCCCATCCAACAACTGTATCAAAAAATATAGACAATCTATATGATATAGCGCATCTTATACATAAATGCAGTTCTATATCCCATTCAATTCTAGGCTAATAAAGTGCAAGTTTGAGGTGGCTACGAACTATCAATGATTTTTGGCAACTTTTTTTTTGGTGACGATGTTGTGCATTCTTCTCCATATAAAAAATTGTCGATCGTATTTAAGAAAATGTGTGGTACCAACGATAAAAACAATATCAAAAATTGATGGTATTTTGTGCCCACCTCAAATTTGCACTTTATTATACTAGTATTGAATGGGATATAAAACTGCACACCCAAACAATTCATGAAAATTCCGAAAAAGTGTGAAATTTTTATGAAATTTTGTTGTATTTTTTTAACTTCGTACAAGATAACAACAAATTTATAGTTAAAACTTGTCATATAGGTATGATATGCACTATATATCGCACACTGAATAACAAGCCTTTTTCAATACTATTAATTTACATATTAACACTGCGGTTGTTGATGGCCGTTTCAGGAAAAAAAAACACCGAATAAGCAAGACTGAGTAATAATTTATTTTAATATTAAATTCCTTGCAGTAGAGACCTAAACAAGCCTATAAGTTTAATGTGTTTTGCAGGTTTATCTAAAAAGTGCATTTATTTACCATTATTTGATTAGGCAAAAGAAGCATACAAAAAGTAATGGCAGCGCTGAATGAGTTTTATTGTCGTCTTGATAAGAGAATAATTGTTACAGACAGGGGCTCCAATATGAAAGCTGCATTCAGTACAATTGATCACATATTCTGTGTCAGTCATATGCTGCACAACATAGTTGAAAAATCAATAGAGGAGGGTCCAGATATTAAGGAAATATGTAAAAAAATTTACAAAACTTGTAACATATTTTAAAAAGTCTGGATCCAATGCGCAAACA
>NW_016166586.1:21496-23810 GCF_001687245.7 Rhagoletis zephyria | reverse complement strand
ATTCATCCAAATATAATTATTTAATAAGCAAAGGCAAAGCCATAAGTTCGACCATATGTATGTACATCGCTTAACCCAGCTCAATCTACGCGGCCTAAATCACTTTTACCGCAGTCACAGCGCAGACTGGCAGCAGCAACAGCCGGTGCTGTCACCGCCACTGCCGCCACAGACGCCACAGACGCCACCACAATATGCGGTTGTTATTGTGATAAGCATCTTTGCGCCACATTAATTTTGGCAATGGCATCCATGCAAATGCCGAATCAGCAGCAGCAACAGCCGCTCCATTGGCTGCAAATATGTACGTCAGCAACAATCACGCCATTTTTTTTTTTTTTTTCTTTCATTCCACAACATGACTTGGACTACCACCAAATCAGTCCGCTGTTGCCTTCGATTGGCTTTTAGCAATTATGGATATAATTTATTGTATTTTAAGTGCTGGCTCATCTCACACATGCATATATATGCAGCAAGTATGTAGACAAGGAGAGGCGTGAAGAAATTTTTTTACCAACCACAAATTTAAATGAGAAAAACAGCATCAGCATTGAAAACTAAAGGTATGAGGTACTTCTTCGTGAAACAGTTTTGCAGGTTTTCTTCGCAGTCTTGCTACCAAGCTGCAAGCATTGCAAGGGAAGAGGACATTAGAGAAAAGGCCTAGGACAGTAGTGGCTCCAAAGTTGAATTGGAAAATCTTTAAAACAAATCTGGACAACTCAATCATCCTTGGCACCGTTGGTGGTGGAAAATTTAAAAAAAAAATCCTGAAACCAGGGTATACATACATGGTGAGATGAAATAAATTCTTTGGTACCGCACCACAAACCTCATGACGCACTACTGGAGAGCTATCCGACTAGAGAGGATCGAGATACCCCATCGGCAAGTGCTGATACTACTACTACTCGTTCAGTTTAGAGAAATAGTGGTTGACTCGGCGTTATCAGGTGCTGAGGGCATTGGTGGTATATTTTCATTTGGGAGGTTTTCGTCAGTCTTCGACGAATGTGCAACGAGGCCGAGAAGGTGAACCAGAAATAAAAACTTATGAAAAGAATTTTGAAGGTTGAAGTCTTGCGGTATTTTGGGACTCAGAATCAAAGTTTGTAAAGTACTGGGTCGAGTGTCGCAGATAGAATTAGAATCTGCGTGCTCATCAAAACTCGAGAAAGGAATGTTTTTTTTTTTACTAATTTCAGTAACGGTGACTTTGTGATGACCTTGCTGGAGGGAGAGCTCTAGGTTATATCGTCTTACATGCCGCAAAAAAACCAACTCCGATATTGTTCTGGAATGCTTGCATATTCTCAATGAAGGAAAATATTGTGTTGTGCTAAAAAAAAGTATTATTTGTCAAAAATAAGTCGAAAAAATTTGATGCATCGCTACTATTTTTCAACGAAAATTTTTCTTGAAATGATATATAGAAATGCAGCTAAAAAATATAAGTACTTATTCGGGTGAAAAAAAAAACATTCCAGAGGCTCCTTCATTTTCAAAGTCTTTTGAAGATCAGTGCAAAATGCTTAGAAAGATTCTGAAATTTAAAATCTATTGAATTTTTTCGTCACCACTTTGACAAATAGTATTCTATCGCTTCATAGCTTTAACAGAAGTAATGGCCAGACTTGCAGCTATTGACTAGCGGGTACTTTTTAAATGTAAATTAAAATTGTGTGATACATACATATATCATACAAAATAAGTTTCGACCAAATTAATAAACATATCTGAATGTGCGTGTATAAAAAATATGCGATTTTTCTTTCGCTTTGTGCCAATTACAAGCTTGCATATGCGTTTGCATGAATAAGATTTTCTCTTGGTAGTGGAAAATACAGCTTTCCGAAGTTTAACAACCGAAAGTTTTGCAAAATTCGCAGCAATTCACAAATAAGATTTTAACTGAAAAACGAAAGCTATATCCAGAATTAGCGACGTAAATATAGTCTAGAAATATATGCCACGCTTTAATCTGAAATGCATTTAACGCTTTAAACTGAATTCATGACTGATTAGTTGAGCCGTTTCTCTACTTCACATTGCCATTGACGAATTCGGTGAAACGGTATGCCCATGGAAATAGCTCAGCTAAAGATTTTCAAATGATTGCACATTTATGGCGGCATATGTATATACATATAGAGATTCAGGGTTACTAGTTATACACGTACAATTTCCAGAGCAGTTAAAATGGAGTTCGAATGAAAAGCGTAGACTTAGTAGTGATTTTAGTGAAAAAAGGACGCACTGCACAGGAAAAATGTGAGTAAACCCGTCTGTTTACTTTGTTTTTTTTTTTTTT
>NW_016166586.1:0-8727 GCF_001687245.7 Rhagoletis zephyria | reverse complement strand
CCGCATGTTCGCGCGTCATCACCGACTGACGACTATTCTGCGCTTCAGCACGCCTGCACTTGGCTGCGGTTTCAATTCCCGTTGGTCGAATTACTTAAGACGTAGCGACATACAACTTTTGGCTGTCTTTCGGACACAAAATTTATGTTAACTGTAAGTAAAATTGCAACTAGAAGTGTAATTTTATGGTAGTTTAATAGCTCCTTGGCGATTTTATTGCACTCCACTGGATACATGCACATACATGTCTACATACATACATATTTTTGTGTACATTCGCATTATTGCTGGTTAACCGTAGGTGGAATAGAGGGTTCAAGGAGACTGCTCTCCAGGTAGGGTGCAAGTGGATTCAAGACGCAAAGCTTATCGATGATGAGTGAAAATTTACAGTTGCTGCATTATTTATAAGTTGTGAAACTGTATGCATGCCACATTCTCACAAACGCACACACACACACATATGCTGGCTCATTCGTATTCATGCACAAGTGAACTATTGAAAAGTTGTTTGGTTTGGATACGATGTAGGTCCCATTTCTGAGAAGCTACTTGCTTGCATTTGGCTTCTCAAGTTCAGTCGCGAATTGGTGTTGTTGTAGTAGTTAGTGAAATAAATTATCAATAACCGATAACTTGAAGCGCAGAGGCCGGAACCCTGATGAATAGAAGTAAATAAGGAGATAGTAACCCAATTTACAAAACAAAATTTTTTTGCTATAACTTTTCTATATTTTGAAACTGTTCCCACAAGATTTTTACTTCATGAAGTAAATTAACAAAGGACACAAGCCATGATGCAGCAGCATCTGCGCGAAAACAAAAAAAAAACACCCAGTTGCTACTTATCCGCTGTTATTGCAGTTTGCTGCAAGTAGACAAATATCTAAATACTCGTTTGTATTTGCTGCGAATTGAGCCTTTATATAAAGCCACACATTTCGTAGAACATGAATTCTGGCTTACCTCTGTTGTAAGGAAATGCTGAGGAATGTAATTCCATTTCGAGGTCCAGCTTCAAATTTCATAGTAATTAAGAACGGACCACATACGACGATTCTCTGAAAAGCAAATCACTTTATTCTCACTCATTTGCTCTGCTTGCATATTTGTTTATGTGTACTCATTTGCTTGAGAGGTTTAAGTAGAATTGAAATTAGAAAAACCGAAACCTTCGAGCCAGTTGAAATTTAAAACATTTATTGAGAGATTTCTACATTTCAACATTATCTGCATACGTAGAAGACATGTAAAGCGTAAAACATGCAGTAGACTGTAGCAGGACTATGCGTCTGAGTAATTGTAATCGACTATTTTGAAGCAGAGACCAATTACACTGTGCGACAGTCAATTTTACACACACGAAAATCAAAATGTTCGCGAAAAAATTGGCCGTATATAGTAAAACTGCGTTTTTAATTTATCTCTCTGAAGTCGGGATTATTTTTGAAGGATTTTGAAAAATATGAACAATTTTGTAGAACTTACTTTTGAAAAAATTATGTGATAAGGTCTAATATGTGCTTTATAAACTTAAAAATCAGTATTAATGAAAAGAGCACTTTCTATATCTATACGTCTTTGTGAACCAAAAATTTTTATTTTTATTTTTTAATTCTACAGAATTTTCTCTTTTATTTGGTACCCATATTGATATTCTACGCTGCACAGATTTCTTTTTTGGAACGAGTTAGATCTTTTAGTCCACAAAATCCTTTAAAAAATCCTGACTGAGAGAAAAGTAAAAACGTCGTCTTTGGCCCATAGTTTTGTGAGTATATTGATTTCTTCGTGTGTTTCGAAATTTTTTTCGTTTTTGTCGCACGGTGTTACGGGATTCGTTCTAGAAATGACCATCAATTTTTTTTTTTAATTATTATTTTTTAATATTAGAATTGAGATTTATATATCCTTCTGCAATAAAAATCTGAAATAAAAAGTTTTGTGATGGAGAGTTGACCGCCAAGCTATATACCTAACCGATATGATTAAAGCGCAAGTGGTTTTCGTCCTAAGAAGGCGGGCCGCTTTTTCAGTAATGGCTCGGAGATTGACTCGGTTTTAAAGACCGGGTTTTTTTTTTAATATCTTTAGGCGGTTTTTTTGCAATCTTGATTTTTCGAATATCGAGTATACCGAATTTTCACAATCTAATAAATCGGGTTTGTCTAGTTTTATTAATTTGTTTTTATAATATTTATTTTATTATAACTAGAACTAGCAGCTTTTTTTTGATTTTAAATCTTAATACTGCAAAATTTTCAACTGCAGAAAATTACTTAAAAAATAAAAGGAAAACCGAACAAAAATCATTGACTGATCTGATGTGAGTGGGCATGTGCAGAGGTGGTTCGTATTTTCGTGGGGCTTACGGTAGTTAATGGGGGTCAGCGGAACAATCCAAACAATCGGTTCTACATACTCGAGGTTTTCCCTACAAATTACTGTGGTTTTAGCGATTTAAAGATATACCTAGTTTTGACAGTTTGTGGTCATGATTTCTGTCTAAGAGTGAGTACTAGATACTGTATAGAAAACATTTTGCTCTCATGTTTTTTGGAAAATGTTCAGTAAGGTCCCCCGAAATAGAAGCAACAGGAATCGGCGAAGGGAAGCAACTTGAGGGTTGAAATTGTTTCCAGGGTACCGCGATAACTAGACGCTGCTGTATGAGCATTCATGGCGCAGATATTTATATCCAAGCGACGATTCTTATCGCTGTCACTATCCAGCTTTACTCTAAGGACCTATGTAAGAACTAAATAAAATTCTGCAGCAGGTACCTTATAGATTTCTCAGCTGATCTGTGTACAAACGTCTCTATTACTAAAATGTATAAACCGCACTCAGTAGCCAATGTCTAAGGAGGCAAAATAATAAAGAGCTCTCACTACAGTGCTCTCGCAATTGGCTTCTTAGCCTAATTGTACCTCCGTGTGTTTCTTGCATGGTTGCAGGCATCCTAACCTAGTTTAAACTAAAGAACTATATCCTAAGTTTGAATAATTCGCAATGTTATGTTTTTAAAAAATTCACAACATCTCAAAGTAATCAGCCTTTCCATCAGCTCTGTACGAGTTAACCAACTTATCAGCCTTCGTATCAGTTATACCAGTTAATCTAATAGAATATTAGTTTTTTACTGTTTTAATTCTATTATGTTTTGCTTTATGCAATTCCTTTTAATTTATTTAATTATTCTTTCTTCTTACCTCTATCATGGTTTTAGTGGTTATACTTGAAAAGTTGTGAAGCAAAAAACCACAACTTTTTTACAAACTAACATACATACATACATATGTACGAGTAGATATGTAGGTTTTGTGGAAATACAAAGCAAATTCCATAGATTTGCTTTTATGCATGTGAAAGTAAATTGCTGGTTATGTACATGTGTAAGTATGTCTAGGTGGACTGACTGCTTACCTTTTTAATATACTTTATGTAAATTGTGGTTGTAAGTAGGAATTTCGAAGTGCAGAAATTGTAGAGAAAAGAAAACCTGTACGTACTCAACAGTTGCAGTTATAAAAATGTCAACAGTGAAGGTTTTTACATTAAAACCACAAATATTTTTGCGGCATAAAGCACAAGCTATGCTCCAATACATACACACACTTACCCAAAAGCAGTTAAAGCTTTGTGAGTTGGACGACTCCCTGCAGTAAATCGTGCTAGTTCAGAACTAGCGCAGAACTAGCTCATTTAGAGGCGGTACTAGTTTTCGATCTATCCCAACGCAGAGCTTTCAATTCTCCCATTTTACATGGCGATCTCCTACGAAGTGGAAATTGCCTCCTTCTACAGAACTTTTGAACTAGTTCTAAACTGGTTCGATTTTGGACAGATCTGCGACGATAAGTTTTTTATGAGAAGAAATTTTGATTATTCGATTTTTTGATAGTTTTTTGTTCTTCCTTTTCTTTTACAGATTGCATATTATTTCGATTTTATTTTATTTAATTTTCTCTTCAATTTTTAAGTGGAGCTCAACAATTTAAATTTATTAAATCTGAAAATCAAAACTGCCTCCACCGTGATTTGAACTCGCGACCAACGATGTGAAGAGTCGAAGATCTTCCCCCCGGAGATATTTTCGCATTGTATGAGAAGTGAGAATTTGTGCATTTACTTCGCAGCATTCACACCCCAGCGGCGCAAATTCACATTACATAATCGAATGCTCCTTCAAAACTTCGAGGGCGGTATATCGGAATGAATGGATTACAACCCAGATTACTTTGGCCATAGGCATGGCCACTTTGTGGTTAGCGTCCTTTACATACTGGTTTTGTTTGTGTGTGTTCGGAAAGTATTATGTGACCGAATACTCTTCGGGCGTTCATTGCAATACGTCTTCGTTTGTAAATTGTAATGTGTATTGTAAGTAGACTGCCCACAATAAGCGTTACAATTTTAAATTGGGTCAGCGTTGTTTTAATCATTTTTTTGTATGGACGAACCCCATTTAGCAGTGCGCCGCTCGAACGCTAAATGTGAGAAACTTTGAAGAGAGCGCAACTAAATACACCCGAAAGTTTAAACGGTACCGCTCTGCAGCCGATTTGCACTAGTTCAGAGATAGTTCTGAAGTTTGTAGGGCGGAACTAGCGCTTTGCCAGACTGTCTCTAAATTTTTGCTGCACGGTTATTATGTTTTTATGTATTTATGTATGTGTGTAAATGATGTTACCCAACAAACAAAACTTTTTTACAAATAAATTGTCTGAAAGTGAATATTATTACGCCACAATAATAAAACAAAAAATCTTTTATTTAAAAAATCATTTCCGATTTTTAAAGCTATAACTACCACTATAGTTTCCGAGATGTTCATCTGCCGAACTCCAGCATTCGTTATTGCTTATTCAAATCGCCAATAATCTCCACAGCGCTTTTCATGTAGAGATTTATGGCGACGAAAATCTATCGCAGTAATTGTAAGAATTTCCCTGCAGTACTGATTTCTACTAGAATTAGAAGTGCTCCCAAAAGAAGGCAACCCGAAATTCCGTAACAAAATATTCTATTTATTTGTCACTTTGTTCACGAAACCAGAAAATAACCTCTCCAAAAGATGCATAAATCCGATTCGGAAAATAGCTGCTTGTGAATCATACCTACAGATTCAACGCAATTAATACACAATCAGTCACATTTATTTCCATTAATTGAAATAAATTATATGAATTAATTTCCTTATTCAAATAATGGACCTTAATGATTGAATGAGTTGTGCCTATTTTGAAGAGGCTGTGCGATATATGTGTACGAGTGAACTTTATCAAGGCCCTTCTCATTTTCAATTCTAATCCGTCGGTACTTAGTAGGGATGCCAATTACGGGATACCGGGATCCTGGTGTTTTGAGGTCCAGAAAATCCCGGAATTTGCTTGCAGTAATCCCGGGAAGGCGAAAAATTTTTAATATCGAATTGACAGCAAGAAATTGTTTATAAATTTGAAGTATGATTTTAAAGCAACGTTTTGACTACAATTAATAAAACTCTTGAAGCTACACTGTGCTAATGTGAACGAAACGGAAAGTTTTAAGGAAAAATTACAGAAATTTGTAAATCAATCTACTCAAACTTCCTCACATCGAAAAACTTTCAATTTATCTGACCAGCTGGTAAATGAAGCTCAAATATTTTTAATGTAGGAGATAGGGGTCATTATCTTCAAATGGCGTGACTACTTTGTCACAGTTCAGTCTAAAGGTATGTGCGTTTACCCAGAACTAGAACAGAGTCCATTTAACTTGTGCACCCTTGCAAATTGTAGGTAAATTGCGGAAAAAGGCAAAGAATCGCCATTTCTTTATGGAGTAGAATAAACATGTTTAGAGAATTTGTATTTGTATATTTTCGTTTAAAGTTTTTTTTTCATTAAACATTACTTTCAAAAGTACCTGGTATTTAAATACATTGATATTTGTAATGTATACGTTCGTCAATCACACGTTTTTTTTTTTTAAATACAATTTAAAAAATGTATTACTTCAACATTTGTCTGTATTAATAAAGTTGTGATTTTTACAATCAGTTTATCGTAAATTTTAAATGGTTTAATTTCATGGTATGTCGAAATGCTTTCAGATATTGAATTTAAACTCATATTCATAAAGTTATGTGTTAAAAATTTCGGTTTTAATTTTAAACTTTTTGGACTTCATATATGACCAAACTAAACTCAGTTTCAAACACAAACCTTCCAAGTTAAAAAAAAGAGAGAACATAAGTTGGGTTTAGAATTTAAACAGTTCGTTTTAAATTTTAAACCCAAACATTTTCGTAATTAAGAATAAAAATTTTCCGCATATTTTAGTATCCCTAGTACTTAGTCACCAAAAAGAAAATTACTGCATTTTGAAAATCTCTAACTGATAACACAGGCCAACAAATATGAGGAAAAATTTGTTGCGGCACATTTTAAAGCTTTTTTGATAGACTTTTTTGTACTTTCGACTACAAACCATTTCGTCACCCTTTTTACCCATATAAAATACATGAAAATTTGAAGCTCTTTGAGTGACTCCTAAATATTTTTTGATTTCAAAATACAAAAATAGGGATATATTTGTTCGACATAGAACAATCCTACGGCGTGAGAGCATTAAAATTCCCACTTTACTTATTTTGGACCACTCTAATGTACAAACATAGTATCCTGTATAACTGCTGCAGCAAGAAAAGAAATTTATCAACGCTGTAGACGTGTTGTCAGTGTCCGTCTGACAACTGCATGCTTATAAAAAAACACACTTATGCACATCTGTATATCTGTATGTATGTATACAGCTTTTTCCTAACATTCCATAAAACAAGCGTGCAATCGTATATTGAAAAGTAGTCGTGTAATATATGTGCATATTTATATGCCTTTGTAGCACAACTGCACATCATTTATCACACATAAGTACACAAGCGTACATACATACATTAAATAAATAAACACACAAAGAGAAAGTAAGTTTCAAAGTATTTCTGAAGATAAAAATATTTCGCAAAGTTTACGCGCTGCTTCTTCACCCCCTTTAGCATATCTCTTGATAGCGTCCTGATCTTCAAAGTATGCTGAGGTTTACTTAACCAACCCTTAGCCAATCAACGTTAACGTTAACTTATCTTGAACAAGTTTTACCATTTTTTACGAAAAATATCCAATGCCATCCACCTATCGCCCTACCAAAAGGCGCCTAAGCTACGCCTAAAGCTTATGCAGTTTATTTCCTTATTGCTGTCAATCAGCCCGCAGAAATAGAAGAAAATGTTTCCGAACCTATTCCGACGTGTGAAAGACTGAGGATTCTCTCTAGAGCAGCAGTTGATGTAGTTCCTAGGAACTTCCTGCCCTTCCTGTGATGCACAGCGCACTTTCTCCATTGGAGCGGGATATGAAAATTGGTTGCTGCTTTCCACATCGGAAATTTAGTAAAAATCAGTCTGACTATTTATGGATTTTTTGAAGTTTTGTCCGCGTAAAATCCTAGATGTTGTGCATTAATAGTTTCGCCCATTTGACTTCGAATATCTTTAGTGATTTATTAACTGTACATAACCACCGAAGGAGTAACACCACTACTCTGCACCTACTCCACACCCTTTCTCTGCAAGCCTTTCTGGGAGGAGCCTGTATTTTTTCGAATATACAGGGTTTTTTTAACTACCATTACTTCGCTCTAGAATATGTATGTATACAAGCACGTAGCTGAGCCTCGAACATCTTATAAATATCGTTTAATACCGCAAAGTTGTTAGAAATAAGTTTCAAATTCTAAGTTTGGTCTTATGTTGGATCATAGTTTCCTTTTTTGAAAGTGCATATTTTCATACCGGAGTTGTTGCGAATATTCGCATTCGAATTCGCAACCGCGGAGCTCTCGCATTCGCAATAATCAAGCGCATAGTGCTGACAACAGTCACTAGCAAAGTCAACAAAATACCAAGATAAACCCAATCATTAGGAAATACATCGAAGACATTTTTCTTGTCGAAATTTAAGAGCTTCCAATGGCCATTTCATCGCTGCAGTTGCTGTGACCACTATGCGCTTAGCCTTATGGTAGCGACAGCGGTGAGTAATTAATTCTGACTGCCTGTGACTAGGAAAAGTCGAGCTCAGCTAATGCAAAATAATAATTACAAGCTATTCTTTACAGGTGAACCTTTTCAACAAGTCACCCGGGAACTAAGCAGACCTGAGAATTTCATCGTCCGTAATTCCAATAGTTCAAATTATTATAAAAAAAAGGGGTGCCTTTTTAACAGAACAAAAAGATTTTAAACTTATTAGGCTGGCAGCCACGACTTTCAACACAGAATTTTATTTTTGATAATTTGCTTTCGATGCTGTTATTATTTTCTTCCACACACAAAAAAATTTCGAACTTACATACGTAGAGTGTATAGAGGAAAGTGCACGACACCGTCAGTAAAAAAAAATTATCAAAAATCAACGCGACTTCTTACATACTTGAAAGTTGCTATAAAACTACATCCAAAGAATTTTTCTAAAAACTCTTACTAAAAAGTTTGTTGTTGTTGTATTTTTTTTTTTTTGATTTTTTTTACAGTTTGAAATTTGGACTTATATGATTTTTGTTAGACAGTGAGCTGGATTTTTATAAAAAAAAACAATAAACATTTAACAAACGAAAATAATACAAAATAAAAAATCAAAATGCGGTATCCCTATTATTTTTCACATGACTGTGTATACCATTTAT
>NW_016166585.1:16166-23811 GCF_001687245.7 Rhagoletis zephyria | reverse complement strand
TTGCGATATTTGCCATAAATTTTACTGTCGAACACTCAAAGGGTCGCTTCTTCGATTGACGCCATCTTCCTTGATCCTGCGACACACAGCGGGACGGGCAGAATAAGAGGCGTACAGGGAGTGTATTACTTTTCGTGAAAAGAGAGAATCTCTGGAATTCATCGCGTCTATCAATGAAATGTTGTAACGAAAACGTATGGAATTTTAGAAAATGACAGGTCACTTCATGGCAAACGATCAAAGGGTATATTGAAGATAGTATAGCCAATTCCATCACATTCTTCTGTGAGCTCTTAAAAAATTGTATGCTCGAATTTTTTCTAATCCTCTAACTGTTATTTTTAGTGAACTTCTTTAAAAGAAGAGATTAAAGATTAATGTTTAGGTTGCAACATTTTACGAAAAAATATCTCTAAATTTTAGCATAGGCCTTTGAAAAAAACCCTTTATATATTTACATAATATTACGTGACGGTTACAAGGGCTTTAGACCACAAAGTGGAAAATACTTTTATGAGATGGGGCAAAATTCGCTTAGGTTTTGACTACCACACTTAAATGCAAACGTTTGATGTTTTGTTGGTTTAGACCCTAAATATGTATCCTTTGCAGCGCATTATATATTTATGGATGTATATAAAACAGAAGGAATACACATGCTCTATATGCACATGGATAAAAATTCAAAATTCATGAAGTGGCAACATTTAAATATTCAACTTTTTCTCCTTCACATGCAAAAATGTATCTACTTTTCAAAGAAAAAAGCAATTTGTGTTATTACAGATGTTTTTGCCAAATACGTATTCGAGTTAAGTCATAAATTTTAAATACACATTGCCTTAAACAATTGCGCAACTTTCATGCCATCTATAAAAAAACATAAATATGTACTTGTGCATATGTCTACATTAGGTTGGTCCTCAAAAATATCAGCATCTAAATTTTGTACGTAGCACTAAACAAAGACATCCACGAAAATTTCAAAATTTTAAAATAATTTTTAGGCGTCGCTGCCAGGGTTAAAAAAAAAACTGAAATTCGATAACTTGACAAATTATTGCAAACTATTTTTATTAATTCTTAATTATCGCCAAATTGCCATATTAGACTTTTAAAGCTCTCAGTGGGCTAAGTTTTTTTTGAATAAATGCGGAATTTGTAAAATTATCACTTTTACTCTAATTTTAAAGCCGAAATGGTAAAATTTAAGAATTTCGGTTGATAAAACGCGTGCCGCTTGTTTTGTCACTTTTTCAGGAAGTCATCCACCGTTTCTTTATTCATCCTACGCAGAGTTGTATTCTGATGGTGGTCATGGTACTCTTTTTAGAGTTGTATTTACAAGGCAATGTTCTTAAGACTACCCGAGGATTACGTGTTCTACTTTACACATTTTTTTTAATCTTTTGCAAGTTCTACAACATTGGTTCACAAATAATACAAAGAAACTCATGTACAGTCTCGAGTTAGTATAGACTTTCTGAACTCAAGACGCATTTTTTAGCACTTTTTAGATAATGCTATTTTTGTTTGTTTTCGGGGTATTATTAATGACTAAACTAAAAAGTGCGGTTAAACCAATTAGTACTTCAAGGAAATTAAACTACGCATCGAACGTCATACCACTTGTTTTTATCGCAACAAAACTTGCTGATTCGAATTGTTGCGATTAAAAAAAATATTTCAATTATCTCAAACCCCTTANGAAAAGCGCGGTTAAACCAAAGGAAATTAAACTACGCATCGAACGTCATACCACTTGTTTTTATCGCAACAAAACTTGCTGATTCGAATTGTTGCGATTAAAAAAAATATTTCAATTATCTCAAACCCCTTAAAATCATTTCAAAGTTTTAAATTTTCGTGGACGTCTTTTTGTTTTTGTACGTAAAACAAAAGAAAGGGCTACCTTATACAAACTTTAGATTTTGATATTTTAAGGTCCACCATTGTTTACATATGTACGTACACAAATATTTACACATAAATGAATGTATGTATTTATACACGTTTACCCAAATAAATGTCACCTGACCTGTGGAGTTAAATATTATCTANGTTTTTGTACGTAAAACAAAAGAAAGGGCTATCTTATATAAATTTTGATTTGGGTATTTTAAGGTCCACCATTGCTTACATATGTACGTACACAAATATTTACACATAAATGTATGTATGTATTTATATACGTTTACCCAAATAAATGTCACCTGACCTGTGGAGTTAAATATTATCTATGGAGGCCACTTGTTGAATTTACATTCTGTGTTAACATATTTTATATGTCAAATTTGTTTTGACAACATACAGCATTTTTTGATGGTCATATTTGTGTGTGTAATGCTTCCGTTTCACTTTGCTGCCATTTTGTGGCTTGTGGCAAAACATAAATTGACCTTTTTCTACCTTTTTTTAATAGCTCAGCCAACAAGTGCAAGATTGTGTTCGAAATATTTGCTCAACACTTCATCATAACTTCTATATATATTTTGCCACCACCACCTCATTTTCCCTGACCCCTTTTTCTTCGATCGATCTTACTTACAAGTTTTCTCACTTTGACAGGCTTGTTTTCTGTTGTAAAACTTGGTAAAACTTTAGTGTGAAAAACTTTTGCTAAGCTATTGAAAAATCTCCAAAGCTATTCGCATACATGTGCATATGACATGTATACATTTACATACATATACACTAGGTGTCAAAATTATAAGCGCACCACGTATTGACATGCTTTAACAATTTATTAAATTTTAACTATTTTTATAAAAATGTTATTTATTCTTTAACAAAAATCGTACGATTCCAAGTTACAAACTTTCTGCAATATGTATATAAAAAAATTTAATACCTACTTTTTGGTAAAAATTTCAAATACTTTTATAAGATTTCTTAGAAGAATTCTGAGTATGCATTTTGAAGCAGCTTAGACTTGCCCTTGATTTTTGACAACCTGGTTTTTTTGTTGGTGGTGTTGCTTATTTTCTTACATCTAAATAAATGGTTGAACATACAGTATCGGTCATATCATTAAATATTCATTAATGTTAAAAAATTTTTAATTAAAATCAGTTTATTTTCTATATAAAAATAATTGTGCTTATTCTTGATACTAAAGCAAATGCGACAAAAAATCAAAAAAATAAACAACAATTTTTATCAAAGTTTGTTGAATAATGCACAAAATTGAAATTTGTATTTATATGGTTTTTGTTAAAGAATGAACTACATTTTTATAAAAACTTATTGAAATTGAATAACAAAAAAATTAATTCTTAAAATTTTTATTTTTGATGCGGAGTGTGTACTAATATAAGAGCATGTATACATAAAAATGTATGCATTTGTTTGAAAATAAGATTTCCTAGCTTGTTGTACATTAGTATTTTGTTCGCAAAGTTCAATTTAGTTATATCAAAGGCTATCAACATTCTATAAATTTTTTATGATGTGTTATGTATATTGCAATAACAAAGTTGATTTATTGTGTATGTGCTTGCAAATATTTTATGTGTACAAATGCATAAACAAACAAACATACGTACATACATAAATAAATATGTGTGTGTTTGTTCTGCGCATAAAGTGTGACGATAAATCACTTGAGTGAGAGACAGTAAATAAATTATGAAAACTGAAATTGCCTGCAACATTGTAATCAGCGTAGTAACTAAATATTTGTAAGAGTGTGCGAGTCCTTGTTTACACATATATTTATGCATATATACATACATATGTATGCATATATATATACATTTTTGGTAGTGGAACAGTGTCGGTGAATTGAATGATGGCGTGTAAAAGTAATCTGCAAATAAATGTGTGCCTTTTCCACCAAATCAATGTCGACCTAACCTAATCCTGCCATGATAGATGTGTTAACTCCAACAAATTTTATTGAAGATACATTTGTTTCATCTAAATTATAGTATTGCATTCGCATAGCTCACATTCAATCAATTTCACAAATAAATAGGTACGAACTTACTTACCTTCGTACATTTAATTTAATGTGAAACGTGACCGTTGTAATCACGCGTTCCACACCTTGTCAAATATTACACCACATATCACAACCTGAACGTCAAGCTGAGCAATTTTAATCCTCGCAACATTCTAATAACCTTTGGCAAAATAACAAAAGTTGACAAACTGTTTTACCCGTAGCAAAAGTTGAACTATGCCATTCAAAGCTAGCAATAAAAGTTTTATTTATGGACATATGTACATACATACATTTGTATGTACACAGGAGTCATATACATACAAACAAAAATTATATGTCTATACATACGACTAAATATANTATTTTAACTACATTGCATTTGAGTATGGAGAGGCAACTATCTGGAAGTATTTTACATAAAAAATTTACTAAGTATTGCCCGGTTTGTAGTTGCAGTTAAAGAAAACACATGAAAAGGCACGATTTTTTTTAAATTCGAAAAAATGTAAATATTTCAAAAACGGTGACACTTTTACCTGAAAATTTTTTGTTTATCAGTGAGCTCACCCCCCCACCTACCTTGCCCTAAAGTTTGGCACGTTACTTCTGGGACACCCTGTATATGTATAGAATGGAGATGTTTTAATAGTGCACTACACTTGAAAATTCAGATATTTTCTAATTCCCTGTTAATGAATTGGGGCACGTTTTTTAACCCTTAAGTACTGAATTAAAGAAAACCATGGTTTTTGGTATCCTATAACTGCGATTAATTAAGGGTATATATCATTTTTGAACCCATTATAGTCTCTTTACGACCACCTTCTGGCGGCGTCTGGACCCACAAAAAAGGGCAGAGCACACAATTTTACTGGCTTAATTGGATCCATCTTTTCCCCATCTGTAAAACACTTGCCGAAGTTGTAACCCAGATCTCTGAAGCTGGAAAACAGCAAGAACAGAAGAGTTGTATTTTCGCAATCGCATTCGCAATTAACGGCGACAGTTTTGAGTGTGCAGTTTTGTGACCCATTAAATTTAAGTAAAATAAAGTACAAGTTTAAGCAAGTGCAAGCTGGCACTTACGGTTGATTTTTGGATTTTTTTTTGTTGAAGGTGTTGCTTATTTTCTTCATAAAATCGAACATACTTCGTATGGAAAAAAATAACTGGCACTGTCAACAAAAAACAAATCTCAAAAATCAACGGTAAGTCCTAGCTACTTCAAGCTTGCACTTTGTAAAACTAAAATTGACTGGGATATAAAACTGCATGCTCAAAATCTTTCTATAAACTCTACTTAAAAAGCCCGAAATTTACCAAACGCCTTACTGGATCCGTCATTTCGAATTTTGCCATTCTGACAGCGGATTCGTAATCAGCGACCTCGAAAACCCCCTAGTAGGAAATTTCGAATAATTTCTTTAATCCTTAGGATTTTGGCCGCACTGTTCGGCGTGAAGTTGATAAGGTGAATGCATCAACTCTTATGCAGAATGTGGTCCGATGAACGCATGTCCGACGACTGGAAATTAAGTGTGCTCTGACCACACAATAATGGTGACCGAGTGATGCTTTCCAACAATTGCTAGAACGTCCGCCGCTTGGAACGTCTTTTCGAACATATTTTGTGAAATTAGCACCTTCAGCCTTTGGCCTTTTCAATACGGGTCTGGGCCTGGTAAATCCAACATAGGCCAGGTATTCACCTACGACAAGCATTGGTAAATGCTCTGGGGAGCAGAACCTACACTCATCATATCTTTCTCGATTTTTAATCCGCTTTCCACGGCACGAAGGCAGCTGCCGCAACGCCTGTTCGGCATTTTTCAAATTGTATATGGAGGCAAAACAATAAAGCAGTCGAATGTGTGCTCAACTGTTTGATGTCGGTAAGGGTGGTAAGCATCTACTACCACAAATGAACGGCAGCCATTTCTCATTCTCGGTGAACTCAAAATGAGTCGAGGAATGCCTGATCTATCTATCGGTTATAGCGGAATATTTCCATCCAAGAAGCATATACCACATGCTACAATGATATTGCAGATAACTGCATAGCGGATGAATGACTAGAATAGGTACCCTCAAGAGACCTTCATCGAGTTTAAAGTACCTTTAACTGTTTGCAGAATGTACGCGGAGGGCTAATTTATAGTGGAGAGAGGGCAACTTAAGTAAAATCGAAATATATCAGGCCCATGAGTCTTACTTCATTTGCTCTAAAATCACTTTGCAAAGATGAGTATGTGTATGTTCGGCGGAATCTAAAAAATTACAACATCTCTACGAGCCAACAGTGCTGCACAGCGCAGGCAGAGCTCCAAATCTAAAATATAAAATATAAAATATAAAATATCCAAATATGCCAAATTTCGAACGGCTATCAGGCTAAGTGCAATCCTGTTGTAGAGATATCTCAGATTCGGACGCGCAAGCATCCTGGAAACTCTATCGAATAATCTAAGAAGACACCTTGGTTTACTCTCTTTAAAAATCTAATTCTCCTTAAGGAATCCAGAGACGGACGCATCTGAATGTTCCTTTTTTAGGGTCCCTGGCAATTGCATGGCTGAGGAATTAACAACTAAAGTTACGAAAATGGCAGCGTTCAATTCTGAGTGTCTAAACTTTAGCAAACACAGATTGAAGAATGGACTCTTCGGAGAAGGTAAATATCATGTGAATCGTGGAACCCACTTGTCAGACTATCAAACAAAATTCGCCAAAAATTTATGAAAAGCGTCCTGAAGCTCTCACTCGGCTTGAATTAGGCCGACACTGTGAAAAAGCCTTTAAAATCCTATCTGAATAATACTGTCACAGAGAGGGATAATTTGGAATCAACTCAATACCTTTTCCTAGGCTAATTCGGTCCTCGATATACAAACAGTTCATCGACATTAAAATGTGTTTTTTTAGTGCATTTTAAAAGCAACTAATTTGAATGCAAATCTTTGCAATACTAGTTCTTTCAAGTAATTGCAACCCTGTATACTCCAAATGTTTGCTATTTATTATTACAGCTGTTAGTTGAGTTATTGCTGTTGTTGTTAGTTAGAGGCAAAGTTTTGCATACAAAAGCTCATTCACATACACTCGCATGCAATTTTAATGAAGTGAACAACCGTAAAACAACTCCAACTTAATATCCGTAGTGGTAGCAACAACAATAAAAACTACAAAGTATAACTCCATGAGCACACGAACGAACCGAAATGCATATCCGGAAACTTTTTATGCAAAAATATGTACATACATACATACGTATCNCAACAAGAATAACAACAACCAAACGGGCGATGGACGTGTGGGAGGCGGTATTGGTGATGTGGTCGGCGGTAGCGTAAATGCCGCTTGCACTGGTGGCTTTCTGGCGAATGTTGAACAAATTTGTGAGTATGGCCAGGCATAACGTAAGCTTGTAAAAGTATATTTAATTTAACTTTTTTTTTCTTGCTGCCTGCTCTTTGCATGGCTATTTTTGTATTTTGTTTCACTTTGGTGTTTTCACATAAAGTGTATTAAATTATCGAATGCATATACATATGTACATATGTTTGTGTGAGTATTTGGGGCGTTAGCGCAAACTCTCGGAACTAACTTTTTTTCAAAACAAACGCACATCCTGGTCTGAACAAAGTTTATCGCACAGCGTGATGTTACCAGATTGGTGATATAGGAGATTACTTCAAATTT
>NW_016166585.1:0-16066 GCF_001687245.7 Rhagoletis zephyria | reverse complement strand
CAGGCATAACGTAAGCTTGTAAAAGTATATTTAATTTAACTTTTTTTTTTGTTTCACTTTGGTGTTTTCACATAAAGTGTATTAAATTTTCGAATGCATATACATACATATGTACATATGTTTGTGTGAGTATTTGGGGCGTTAGCGCAAACTCTCGGAACTAACTTTTTTTTTCAAAACAAACGCACATCCTGGTCTGAACAAAGTTTATCGCACAGCCACACAGCGTGATGTTACCAGATTGGTGATATAGGAGATTACTTCAAATTTATTGCGCTTTGTGTGCGCGATTTTGTGTATTTACATTCCTTCGAAATTTAGAAATAGCAATGGAAAAATATATTTATGCGGATTTATAGCCTCATGTTGGAAAATTTGCATCTCGTATTTCAATAACGTACTTCTTTAGATGATTGCAGCAATATCAATAAAGATAAAAACTTTGTTTAAAAACTTTTACGGGCCAGATGCGTAGAGGAAAGGTATGTAGGTGGTATTAAGGGCATTTATGCTGCTGAAGGTGCGTTTAAAATTATTTCACTCTAGTCTCTACCGACTTGGATATCCCCAGCAAAGAGCAGAATATTTAAAGAGCAAAACAGATAATAAGCTCAAGGAGTTAAAGCTCTCAATGAAAAATTAAGCGATTTACAAATGGCGAATAAAATTTTTGTATGCATAGTTTAGGTAATTTTTTTTATTGAAAAACATAAAATTTGCTTAATTTTTATTGAGTGCGCCGTATCATGGAAATGCAAGGCGTTACCTTCTATCGGCGTCTGACGGCATATGTTACAAGAACATTCTGACCGGCTATTGATTTTAGTGTCTGTCTCCAAGCAGCTTTTCCTCTTAACACATTCCCTCAAGTGATGATTGTGTTGGGTGGGCTAGGCTGTTAGAGGAAGCGGGCGGTGAAAGTTTGCGCGAATAGATCGAAACATGGCGGAAGAGTTGGTCGAAATGGTTCTGCCGGGAGCTCTCTACCAAAATCAATTTTTGGACTAACAGAATTCTATAGCCTTTTTTAAGCAAAAGTTGCTAACATTAAAGAATCAGTAGCTCGTGATTGCCCGCTTGCCAATTGGTCAAGCAGAACCTGACTTCCAATTTAGTTGGAAAACAAACCGATATTGCTGAAATTGAGCGGAAGGAGCAACGTATGCAGTTCGCTTTTGACCATGTGAACCAACTTTCATATCAGAATACGTTGGGTGAAAACGAGGATAAATCCTTATAGCCAAAGGTGGCTCGGGGGTAATCTACGAAGCTTCTTATGCCTGCAAAGCGAACGCTCTCGCCTGTAATGGGGTTGGGTTCTTAAAGGTCACTTTCCGATCTCGGAATTCAAGCGATGTTGTTAAAAATCGACCCGTTGTATTAACATGGCCATACACGTACATGGCGTATGAGTAACAATCTTTCCAGCTCATGTTTTATAAAAAAATTATTGTGCATTTTCATTTGATCGTTGACAACTTTTTTTATTTATCAAGCGATTTTCTTAGTAGTAGGTTAATTTTTTTTGTTCAAGAACAGTCTTTAATACCAATTTACAAAAAAAAAATGCAATTTTTAATTTTTTTTCTGTTAAAGTTTGCATCTTGTTTATTCACGATGTAAATTAAATTGAAAATATCTTTGGAAGAAATTACCCGTAAAAATGATTATTTCCGTTTATAACAGACGTATTATAACAGCAGTATGCTTGTCTCGGATTTCGGTATGATAACAGTCGTGTATGAGCGACTGAACTTATTCGTAAATGAAAAAAATATACTACATACTTACGTTAAATACAGAGGACATCACCACTTTTTTCAACTTTTGCTTTAATTTTTCTATTTTTCGAAAAAAAAAAAAATTACACTGCGGTGTCTATTGTAACCGGAAAAATCAATCAATCAATTGGAACACTATTTTGATTTTCAAATCTACAATAACTTCAAACAAATTACGATACGTTTGCTTTCTGTCTGTCACGTTTCAGACCCTGATCCAAATACTAAGTATTTGTTTCCTTTAAAATTTTTAGGTTTGATTCCGTGTAGCAAAGTACGCTGATCATTAGCCAATAATGTCATTAAGACTCCACACCTGTCGTAATGTGTGTCGGTATGAAACTTCTTTGATCTTTTCAGCAATTCTTTAAATTAAAGAAGCCTTATGGGCACATCCCTCTTTGAAGTGTTTAACATACTTTTTACGAAAATTTACAAGCCATGGTTTGCCGACCCGGCATCAGTGACAACCACTATTTGTTTTACATTTCCTTTTATCATTCACTCTCGGCAAATTTTTTGTTAGTTCTGTAAAATAAGTTTATTTTCAATGCGAATGCGACAAATTTCTATGAACTTTTCATGCAGTTTTTTGTTTGCTCCTCTCTGCAGTGTCCTTTCGCTTTCATGCTAATGATGTTGACTTTTGCATATTTTCTACAACTTTACTATACATACATATTTATTTGCATGCCTTACCACTAACTGACTTTTCATTCGTTGTTTTTTGTCCTCTCTGCCATTTGCGTTTCATTCTTTTTTACTTGCATTTTTTTCTCATTCAAGCAGCGCGCAATGACACAACAACTTTGTTTGCCGCAGCCACCAGCAGATTGTCGGCTAAGAATCGCAGTATTTTGCAAAAGCCAAAATTTAGTCGTACGAATTTTACGTTGGTCCATTTGAGTGCGGTGGTCTTTGCCAGCATCATTATCTTGATCAGCGCCCTGTTGGGTAAGTACCGTAAAAAGCCGCAAAAAGGAAGGAAGGTGGGTGCAGAGAGTGCGCTTTTAGCGTTGGGGAAAAGCAACTAAAATGATGATGGCATATATTTAAGGGAAAAAGGAGCAATGTCAGAGGGTGAGAAATAAAAGGATTCCGTGTGACCACAAAGTAAGACACACCAATGCACTGACACAAATACCTATATTTGCTGGTGGTTTCGAAATTTTTAAGTGATGAGCAAATAGTTATAGGTAGCCACACAACTATGAACCGTGAACGGTGGCTTAAAAGTGGGGAAAATATGGTTAAAAAATGCATTTTTACGATTTTATATCCATGTTGCCTTTACAATACTGCTGATTAATGCCGAGCATTGGGAAAGATAGTAACGAATTTTGAGCATCTGTTTGGACTTAGTCTGGCTAGCGAGTGTAGATACGTAGTGAAGAGAAGAAATTGATGAAGTTTGCTTTCGAAAACGCCCTATCTCAGAAAACTATTCAAGAACGCCCTACTTCAGAAATTGATTGACGGATACCTTATTTCAGAATTTCATTGAAAAACCCCTATCTTAGAATTCGGTTCAAAAACGTCTTATTTTAAATGCGAATGTATTGAAAAAGTGCGGAATTGGCAGCTGAAATAGGGCGTTGTGGAAAAGTTTTCTGAGATAGGCCATTTTCAAACTGGCTGCTGAGATAGGTCGATATGGGCTTTAATCGGCAATGTGAATACCAAATTTGGTTGAAATCGGTAAAGTAGTTTTTGAGTTACGCATATAACATATAAGTGGGCGGTGCCATCCCCATTTTCCTAAGTTTCGTAAAAAACCGATTCTTTGCTAAAGACCGATTGTATATATCAATTTTGAGTAAATATTTGTAAATTGCTCAACCAAACTGCTCAATTAATCTGAAAGTCCGGTACATAAAAATCAAAATTCAAGACTGTAAAGAAAAGTCGCCTAACTTCGACAATTTTTATGCTATTGCAATAAATGAGCTTTCAGGTTGTTCAAAAAAAGATTTAATTTTAGATAGTACTACATATTTTGAAATTGTGGAAATTATCGATGTTCAAAATGTACAATTAAAATTAAGACAAATATGTTTTTTTTGTTTTTATTTTACCCAATAAAAAATCCCAACAAGCCAAGTCCGACAACAGATNGTAAATTGCTCAACCAAACTGCTCAATTAATCTGAAAGTCCGGTACATAAAAATCAAAATTCAAGACTGTAAAGAAAAGTCGCCTAACTTCGACAATTTTTATGCTATTGCAATAAATGAGCTTTCAGGTTATTCAAAAAAAGATTTAATTTTAGATAGTACTACATATTTTGAAATTGTGGAAATTATCGATGTTCAAAATGTACAATTAAAATTAAGACAAATATGTTTTTTTTGTTTTTATTTTACCCAATAAAAAATCCCAACAAGCCAAGTCCGACAACAGATTGTTGTATACCGTTTTAAAGGCCTATATATCCTCTTCCCAGATCATATTCGCTCTTTGAAATCGCATCAAAAATAGTTATTCAAAAACTCATGAATCTACAAAATAGTATTTTCACACGTAAACCGACAGGTCGCGACCTCTAAATGACCTTTAAAAAATTTATAAAAATAGGCAATAATATTTCTCATAAAAACGAAGAAAATTCGAAAAAAAAGCATTTTCGATGGGCACCCCAATATATGTACATACACACGTGTATAAAATCCTACCCACTGTGCCAAAATGCGTACTTTAACTCAAGCTGACTTGAGTTTCAGGATTTTGTTTTTTTTTTCATTTGAGGCTTTGTTTTAATACTTCACAGCTTTCGCTATCAGCCAGCTGATAGCCAATAAATTCGTGAATGGTTCGTAAATACGCCTGTTTGCACCCCTTTGTAAAGCGCATTTAATTCTTGCCGCTGCGGTGAGCGCATTAACTGGCTGTCATGAGATTTTCACATTATTATACAACTTGATTTGGTTTCCATGGATTTGGGTAACGCTTTAATGGCTTAGGCAGTTATTACTAGCTTTGCGTATCATTTTCAACGGTCTTACAAATATTTTACAAGATTCAAGGATAATGCTTGAAGATTTAAACGGTAGTTAGTAAATTCAACTTTGTTCATTGTTCACTGTTACTTTTTTCCTTTTTCAAAGTTTGTTTTTACTCTTCACTAAGGGGCGCTCGCTGCATACAGTTTCTTCTCTGCTACCGCAACAGAAAGAAATGATATTCGGTATTTTTATCGCGATTTACATTTTTCTTCCGTTCTTTTCTTCATCGCATACTTTTAGGCGCGCAATATGTTGTACGTTATCGCAAATACCATTTGGCAGTAGCGCGTCGCAGAGATGAGGGCTCCCGCTTGCATACGCCACACGCATCCATGAGCTCCCTACATGGTCCTCCATCACGCGCCATTTCGACAACAACACTGCTATCAGAGGTCATATATTTGGTGAAAATGCGTCCGAAGCATCAGTTACGTCACTCCATACTGCGGGAGAGCGTCGATGCTGAAAATTTGGCACGCGAAGCGGAATTCAATGACCCCGAAGAGGAAGAAGAAGAAGAAGATGCAAAAACGATGACACGCATGGTAAAGTGGTATGTATATTGCCTTTGTTGAAACTAAAACGAAGAATAATTAGATGAAATATCTACCAAATTTCGTGCAAACTCTCATCTTAACTTTCGCTTCTTTTATTTAGCGATGAGGAGCGCGGTAGTAACGCTTCTGTAGTTACCTTGCGCAATGAAGTTCCGCAATCCCCTGAGTCGGTGAGTGGTCTTAGCCGTTCCCCTTCGCTAGACGAGGCCTTAGGCTCGACCACAGCCGCAGGTGAGACGAGCGGTATTTGTAGTGGCACATTGACACGCAAGGACAGCGGCAAGGACACCGAGTCAATCATTTCCTCGGGCATGAGCTCGATTTGCGCTAGCCCGCCCATTGTACACTCGGGTCGCTTTAATCGCTACGGTCCTTCAGGTACGCTTATGCCCCACCCATCGCAACGCTTGGAAGAGACGACACTCAGTGATCGCGATTCAATTCGTTCGTCGTTGCGCGACTATGTGTCACGTTGTGCGAGCGCATCGTTGACAAATGTGAGTTCGAACTGCCAGAGGTCACACAATCGACTAATACTAGTAGTTTACCACTTTTCCTTAAACCACTTTCTTTCTATTTTTCTTCTTTCAGGGTTGCTATTCGCCCGCCGCTAGTGTCGTCAGCACGGCCAACATACGCACCACCAATGCCAAGGAGAGCAAAGAGAAGCAGAATCGCAAAAAGTTACTTGCACGCCCCGGTTCCGAATTTTCGCTGGGCAATCAGGAAGAGCTCGAGCTTGACTATTACGACTACAATGTGATAAACGCCGGCGCTGCACCGGGCTCCTACTTGGGTATGGATCCCGCACAACTTATTTGGGTGCCACCGCTCGAGGTAATAACAGATCTGCACGACGAGGATGATAAAACGCCTGAGCCCACGCACGAGCCCGAAGAGACTGAACCGCTTTACGAGGAGATCAAAATGCCGCGTTACGGGCATTATTTGAGCGCGCGTAGCAACACAGAATCGAGCGCTAATACCACCAGTAATACGACACCCTCATCCGGTGAACTATCCCCCTTGAGCAGTCATTTGCAATCCAAAGCGACGTCCCCCACTGCCGAAATGAATCTAAAGAATAATCTAATGCAGCAGACCATATCCACAACAACTGGCAGTAAACAGCCAACGCCGTACTTCTCGCGCAAACAACGCCGACAAGCCAAGCAGCAGTCGAGATCTACTTCATCGTTGCGTAGCGGTGTCCGCGATGTCATCATACCCTTACAGAAATTAAGCGGCACGAAGTCTGCCCGAAATATACGCACTTCTCCCACCGCGCCTGAGGATATCGAGGCGGCGCTTGCGACACCACGCTGCTCACCTGTCATACCCGAGGCATTGGTCAATTCTATAACCGACTCCATGGCTGAGTCCATGACAGGTTCCTATGTGGAGAAAGAGACTGTGGTGGAGAAGAAAACGCCGCCAGAGTTAAGCGACGGCCTACTGGGCTTAGACGACATACAATATGCCGATGAAAGCGAAAGCGATCACGATGTATCCAGCAAGAAGAAGACCAAATACGAGCAAGTCAGTACGGAAGGTGATACACTCAAGCCGCGTGTGCGCAACTTAGCGGTAGCGGCAAAGATGAAGCGTGTTAGTGCCGATAGTGCAATATTGGAGAAACGCGGTCTAGTCAGAGAGCCAAGCTCGTATCGCATCGAAACGAATGTATGAGTAATAAGAAATTGGAATTATTTTGTGGTGTCGCATAGACGCAAACGAGCTGAGCTCATAATGATTTGAGAAGTTATATTAAATGCATGCATAAATACTCGTACATTGGTAAGCGTAAAGGGAAGTATACATACATATAAGCTAAAGTTAGCTGGATGTTGTTCCATTAACTATAAATTACTTGTATAGTTTTTCTTGTACATACACATAGTATTTATATATTAAGGAATAGTATTTACCAAAACAAAAACAATTAGAAGTGTATTGTACTGAAATAGTGTAAAATGGCGTTTTCTAAGTAAATACACAAATCATATAAAATACCTAATGACCACAATGTTTACATACATATGCATACATACATATTACAATTAATACATACATATAAGTACTAAAATATGTAGTAAAAAGTAGCTACTAAATGTCTGCCATTTTATAAATATTGAAATGGTCTTCAGTGAAGTGGAGGCAAATGAAATCGACAGATAAATATGTATCACGCTGTCACGTACCTACATACATTCCTGTCAAAATTTTTTTTATGAAAATTACTTTTATTTAATATCTTTACAATACCCATGTTGTTAAGCCTACATGTACAGGCGCATTTTATTTCTGAGAATCCAATCATTGCTATTCCTTCTCAATTTCTACGCAGGGTAAGAATATTTAAGCCTACCAATCGTAACACTGTCTTAAATGTCACTTTATTCGAAGATCCAATATTCCGAAAACCATTTAAAAAAAATATGATTTAGTTCGAATATTTAAACACTTTTTAAAAATATATATTTTGGGGGTTGCATTAAGCTCGAAAATCGGAAGGCTCGAACTAGAAATAACTTTTTTTTTCGAAGTTAAGTTCACTCAAAGATGGCCGTGGCCCAATGTGATGGTCCAGAATGGGATTTAATGGAGAGTCCACTACTCTAATCATTTTTTTTGCTAAGCTAAGTTCTAGAATAAGTGTTCCTCCGGAAATATGTAGGTTTTTCCTCGTCTTTGCTTCTAAAGGAATTGTTATCTGAGATTGCAAACTTTGATGTCATGTAGCCAGTGGTCCAGTGTCCCGTTAATATTCCGATTTTGAGAGTCTTAGCAAGCTACGTGTCCAGCTGTTGTTCGCAGCTGTTCTAGATATCTCCTCAACTCATTATAACAGGAACGGAAGAACGATTGTTTGCTTTGAACCACTTACCCTAATCCTGTCTTCTAGCACGGGACCCAGAAGAGATTTTCTAAAGGTTTTCGAAGTGATTGTTGGGATCTTCGATTTCCTTGGACGCATACCGAGCCCAGGACCATTTTAACAGTTTCATTATCCACAACGAACGAAAAATTTTGATAGAGTTGGGAACCTCTTGCTTGCCAGCATCACCGCCAATTGCTTGCATGTATGTTTCTCGGTCTGGGATGCGCTTCATTCGTTTGAGAGAAGACACCAGATCCTCTTCGAACGTCCATTTTGAAGCCATCCGGGGGATCGAGATATCGTCAGTGCTCAAAACCCTATGACTTGATATATATACAACCTGCCCAAACCCACCATAAGACGACTTTCAGCCGCACTCAGAGTCGTTTAATGATTACTTAAGGTGGCCCTCAGTAACGATTTGAAAAAATTACCTCTCAGAGTCAGTTAATGATTCGTTAACGGCATTTAATGAACATTAAAGTTAAGTAAACAATAACCTTTACTTAACTTTTTAACGAATGATTTTGAAATTCTTTGTTTGTTTTCAATAAATTTTAATTTCGATAACGTTGCTGTAACAAGCAATGGCCCAGTGAGCATACAAGAGATCCGAGTTCAATCCTCGGCAACGAATTTTTTTTAATACATTTTTTTTTAAGTTTTATTGCTTAGAAAATTCATATTTTTTATTTTATTTAACGTTTGACAACTTTTTTGATTCATCTTTTTTCTTTTACTTTCAGTTTCTCAAATTTTTATTTTTTCCTGTTTTTTTCATTTCGTTTAGTTTTTAGAAAACTTATTGATAAGCGATAAGTATAATAACACTATTAGCACATCTGTCAATTAGTTATTCGAAATACAGAAAAGGGCTTTCAAGATAATTGCCGAAGTCTAAAGACTTTTGTCTCTCGAAAGACTGAGGTGAGTTGAAAGACAGATGCCAGAATTGGCCTGTTATTGGTCTTGTTTGTCTTTTAGCAAAAAATTTGTTTCCTTTTTAAAGCAATATAATCTCTAAATCAAAAGAAAATTATATCATAAAACCAAAAAAATTCAATAAAGATAGCTTAAAAAAAAATTAAGAAAAAAATAAAAAAATAAAAAAGGAAAAAGAAAATTTTCCTGCCTTAGGACTCGAACTCGCATCTCTCGAATGGCACGCCAGTGCTCTGTTCACTCAGCCATTGCGGCTGTTGAGGCAGCGCGCGCAAAATGATATAAATACATATTTTTATATTTTATTTCAAACTGAACGAAAAAAGTGAGTGATGCCACAAAAATGAAGGGCCGCAACTGGGGCCATACTTAAATTTTTTATTTCATAATTTTTAACTCTGAGAGGAAACATTAATTAACAAATTTAACGATCATTAGTTAAGTGCCCGTTAGAGCTAATTTAAGGAACGTTTCTGAGTGCGGCTGTTTGTGATTTTTTTTAAGTATATTCAAAATTGATGTTACAAAACTTTAAAGAATTTTACAAAATACATAGATCTGGAAAGCGCAATCGAAATGTAAGCCATATTTAAAACAAAGCAGTTTTTTCCGTTGGACTTAAGCTCATTTCAAACATACCATATAGACTTAGCTTTGGTTTAAACTATTTATTTGACCGGTCACTGTAAGTTGCATCAAGAGTCTGAAAAAATTTAATCTGTGGACAGTATTCGGTCGATAAAATGGATTTCGAAGTTGCAATCAGAATCAACTTCCTTGATCTGATAATCGCAAGCTCTGTATTATTTATACACCGACCCTTCCCTTTTTAAACAGACTGCTAGATGTCGTAGGTCTCAGCGCGCTCTTAGCGGAAATAAAATTTACCTCCACTTACACAGGTTACCATAAAATTTTTTGCTACATTTCCTGAAAACTTAAGAAAACCTAAACAAATCTGTTGAAGCCTGCATTCACTAACTTCGTACCTATTTGCCCTCTATGAAAATTAGCTATTAGTTAATAAATACGTTCTTACGTGTAGAATTAAAAAAAAAAGTATATCAGCAAATTAAATACTTAAAAAATAGATTAAAATTAATGAAATTATGCAAGTAAGATACAAATTATAAAAACTAGAATTAAAATTAACCTATATACATAATACATACATAAAGTTAGCGGTAATGAGTTATGAAAATCAAAAAATTAACTACTAAAATAAGAAACCATTTTGAATTTATTGAATGTGTTTGAAAAATAGCATGAATTTAATTTTGTTAAAATTTCCGTCATTATTACAAAACAAAGTTATGTATACTAAAAAAATTACCAAACTGTAATAATAAAATTCGGCTACAAAAATGTTGTATATTTCATCGCTTTTTTGGATTTAGTAGCTCAGTTTACAATTGTTTAAAGTACTTATCCACAAAAATTTGCGGCCTTGTGATTTTAATTTAAAAGCTAATACATACACGGAAATGTTCTAGTCAATTTTATTTTACTTAAATTTAAGTTATTATTCATAAGCACGCTTAAAAAAAAATATCTGTAATACACAATTAAAAAGAAACAAATAAAATCAATAACTACCATTTAGTATGCAAAATATTACCGATATGTAAAATGTAGCGAATAGCGTGTTTTTAATTAAACAAATTAGGTTTTAGATATTTGCAATTGTCGCCGTATACATACCTATATTTTACTCACAATGAGTTGCTTTTAACCGTGTAGAAATTTTATTTAGTTTTAGTTTTCTGAAATATGTACATGCATATGAGCATACATATATGTACATATGTATGTGTGTATGCTAATTAAGTGTGTAATACGTAAAAGATGTAAATAATTTTGACAAATATGCATACATACAAGTTACATATGTATGTATGTACATACGTATGTAAAATTACACACAAAAGTATTAATGCTGAATAAATACAATATTTATTGATGAAATAAATAAACAAAAAAATGAATGAGTTTTCTTATTCAAGTGCGTGAAAGGTGCTTTGAAGCTTTCTGAAGCGCAATAAAGCTTGCAATAATGTTCTTAAAATTTCAGTGTACGCCTGAAAGCTGTTGTTAGCTGCCATATGCACATTGTTCCGCAATGCTTTTTCTTGAAGCTTTTAGTACGTTGATGTGCACCGTCCTGCCCGCGGGCAAAGCTCTTTTAAGCTTTCTATAAATTTTGTTTAGGCGCGTGCAGAGTAAAAGCTCTCTCCGCACATCGCTGTTTTAGCAAATAATGCTAAAGCTTTTAATGGTGTACGTATTTAAGTATATCAGCGACGGGCAGAGAGAGCTTTTACTCTGCACACGTCTATATGAGATATATATAGAAAGCGACTTAAGCACATTTACAAGCAATTATGACGACTGTATTTCAACTCACCACAGTCTTTCGAAAGACAAAAGCCTTTCTAGAACAAATTTAATATATGTAACTAAGAGCACCGTTGTAAAACAAAACTAGATAAATGCATGGTTTTATTTAGCATAATGTTTTTCTTTATCAAATTTTTTGCATACATACATATCGTTACTTTAATACTCAAGGGCCATAACCAGCAAGTTTTTCGAAACTGCGCTTTTTACCAATTTGGGTAGGATATATTAAAGTACACCTTCTCTAAAAATTTGAAAGTGTTGGTATCAAAAACAATAGTTAGGCCCGTTGGGATTTAAGGTAATGAGATAACGAAAAACTAAAATAAAACATCGTCATTTCGAGCGACAAATCGTCAAAACGTCACTGAGCTAAAAAAAAAACACATAAAAATGACGATGAAATCGCCAATTCGGCAACGTTGTATACAATTGTTTTCTCATAAAATGGTTTTTCATCACGAGTAGCGAATGAGAAAGCCTTTTTCTCAACCTTTGTGCTATTTAGAATAACAAAACACTTTCGAATTATCTCGGTAGAATAGATCCTGCGAACCATTATGCAGACCCATTTATCGGTATCTGTACGGAAGCAAAATAAAATATGAGTTGCCACCGTCTCAATATTAAATTTTAATTTTGATTAATTTATTATTTGTTAATCGAGTGTAATTGGAAATTATTGAATTCGTACTAGCTCTGCACTAGCAATGGTTTCAATAGTTGGTGATTGCTCTGCAGGGTTGCTGAAAGCTAATTTGGGTAGTGAAGAGCTTTTGTATGCCAGTTATAATTGCTTAAGGTGACCAGAATAGAAAAAAAAAAACGAATTAAGTGGAAAGACAATTCTACATAAATAGAGTAGTTGTGATTGTGTCGAGCATTTTGCAACGTACATTTCAAAAATTTACTTGATGAAAACTAACTATAACTATCCGTAAATTTCGACATCTAAATTTCTGTGTCTATAAATTTCAGCAACTCAATAAACATTGATCAGTTTGAATAATTCGGTCCGTCGAGATAACTCAATAAACATGGATAGCTCGATAAATTTCGATAACTGTAACTTCGATAATCCATAAATTTCGGTAACTTGATAAATTTCGATAACTAAATTGTTTATGCCTGAATTTAATTCGATTCTTTTCGAAAAATTTCAATAAATCGTCTAACCCTTTCCTACTTCTTTTGTATTTCTCTTTGTTTTCATTTTCGTTTTTATCCTCAAATTTAACTTAATTTTTTTTTTCTCTTATCCGTTTTTTATCATTTATTTCCTCATCACATTTATACGAAATACGAAAACAACTTAAACTAAATGGGTTGCAACAACAACTATACACAAATATGGAAATTTTTCNCTTTATATACTACATATGTGAATCGGCTAATTACCAGGGAGAATATTTAAGTCAGCATTTTTCCGATATGGCAAATTTGAAACGAACTGCCGTAAAATTATCATAACGAAAATATGCTGACTTATTTTCCTTGGTAATTGACAAATTCATGTTTGAATGTACATATGTGTATGCATTTTAATATGAAGCTAATACGAAACTGGCATTTCAATATGTAGACTATTTTCCATTTGTATGTATGTAATTTATTTAACTAACATTATTTTTTTAATATAACCACTTAACTAAAATACATCAATAGTTACTTCATATTTGATATTCAATGGCTTAAAGCATAGTTAGCCTATAATTGTGTATTGAATTATTAAATTTTTGTTTAAGTGTCATGTGTGTTTTAGAGGAATGTCGCTCCTTTCTCATAGTATACTATTTCTCACATACATATGTAGTTACATACACTATTTTTCAATGAGTTTCGTGCTATTACTTTTTGATTTCAATGAATACAATTTTTATATTTACTACACTTAATACAAAATGTTGGCTAAATATGTGAAATTCTTACTTTATTGGGTCTTATCCATATTGTTGTTTGTTTTTTCCCTTGCCTATCAATATATATGTATATATATATATTTATTTTTTTATTTGTTTTATATTATTTTTACTTTGTAGGTTTTATTTGTTTTTATTTTATTTTGCTTTATGTTATTTTAATTTATTTTATTTGAAATTTTATTTTGTTTTGTTTTATTTTATTTTATTTTAATTTTTATTAATTTTACTTAGTTTTATCATTTAACTATGCTTTCCCCAATAAATCACTGTCTTCCAAAGAGGTTTATTAATGATATTAAAGCCTTTTTACCATTTTTTAGCAGCTTGCCGTTGTACTTGTGTACCCCATATTCTCAATTCCCTAATGCCAAGCAAGTTTTTTACATCATTTACAAGAACAAATTACTATTACAGACATCAAAGTTGCTACATACTATACTATATAATCCAAGTTTTTTACATTGCTTAGTCCAGTTTTTTTGTATATAAAAATTGGAGTAGCTTTAAATGCTTAAATTCTTTATTTTTTAAGTTTATTGTTAAAAATTGTATATGTATATTGATTTTGCGATAATTGAAAGAGGGTGCCAAAAATCCATACATGTAAACAGGGTGTAGAAAGGCTTTTCGGATTGCATAGATCCATATATTATTTGTTCATTTTCTTTGGTTTGCGGTTTAAAATGTAGGGTTCGATATATCTTCGCTTTTTTTTAATTTTTATTTTGCATCTAATATCATATCAGCTTGTACATAATATTTTTTGATATTCCTATTATATAAGAATGAACTTTTTTTATATAAATATAGCAAATTAGAAAGCGTCCGCTTTTTAAAAAATATTTTTACTTATTTTTGGCTAAAAATTTTCTACTGCGAATCATGGCATTTAAAGCTTTGCGAATTAGCTTTCCTTTTCAGTACAGTGTACATAACTACATGTATTTTAAACTGTAGCTTGTATATGTATTAGTGTACGTATTTACACATATGCAGTACTAAATACGAAGGGATATGATTAAGTTTACATTTATTGATTTAAAGTATTTTGACTGATTATAATATTTGGGTACAAAATTATGCTTGATATAACACGTACATATGTACAAGTTTTTATATGATTAAGAACTAGCTAACAAAAAAATTTTTTTACTCTGGAGACTCCTCAGAGTAAATTATGTACAGAATCCTCATAACTAGATTATAAAGTCCTATTTCATATGCTAAACCGGTATTGATATAAAAACAAAAAATTTTCTTTTATCTCGAGGAGTTTTGGTACAGAATAATAAAAGGCAGTGCTAGAAGGTACTTAAAGAGTCCAGTGCTCTGTGTTTGAAACCCAAACTACCAACGCACAGTGCGAAGTAATGAATGCTTTGTCACCAGAATATGCATCCAAAGAATTCAGTGTACTGAGCTTTTGTAATGATTTGGTGCGGAGTCCACCAAGATGGCATCACTCGGCGACATTTATTTAATAACAGTGTCAAAGCATTAGAGAAGGTGTAGCAAATGGACTTTTTAGGAAGGTTACAAAACCGCTCAACAAAACGTTGTTCAAAAATAAACCACGGACTTTTCAAAAGGACTCCATTTATGCTTAATGGCAAAAATAACTCAAAAAAGGTTAAAAAAAAGTATATTAATGAATGTTATCGGGAAGGGCAGATACTAACGAAGGCTAGGCCACAGGATCCGTTGCAGAGTTTAGACTAATTTTCATCCAAAATTTTTGAGTCGCTATCTCCAAATAGGAGTGCACGTGCCATTCGTTCTACGACTAAATTTACGATTGTCAATAAAGAAATGTTCGCAAAATAAACTGAATGCAAATCCACAATATATGTAACTTTGAAAATTAATTTTTTAATTTAATTTTTAACTGAAGTGAAATAAATGGCAAAAGCAAATTTGAACCCGTTTTGTTTTTTTTTTTTTCTTGTATGAGTTTCTCGACATTTTTCATCAGATATTAAAATGTATAACGCGCGCTTGTATTCAATAACCACTTTCTGAAATTTTCACAAAAACTAATTTCTGATGTTAGGCCAGATCTGAGGCTTACCTCTGATTAATGATTTTATTTCTAGCTTTGCAATCAAATATGTAGTTAATTCTACTAACATGTAGTAAGCATTAATACCATCGTCGACAGATAAGTCTAAGGTGGATTTTTATATACAAAGTTTATTTTTGTGAAAATTGGTGATTGCCCTCGATATATTATGAATGCATAATTGTTATACATATATTTTTTATTTGTTTTTTTTTTTTATATATATGTATATTAAAACCATCTACTCCATTAACAAAATGCTATTTACAAATTGTTAACAACAAAAAAAAAAAAAAAAAAAAAANCGAATGTCTTAATTTAAAAATTTGTTGCAGTGCTAAGAAAAAGAAATATACCCGAAACAAAACGTAATGTATACATATTGTTGGAAGGGTTGAGTACATCGTGTTAATAGGTTTTTTATAGCTTCTTAACCCTCTATTTTTTGATTAAAAAAGTAATGCCTTAACTTGACAGCGATCGCGTTGGATTATTACCGTGTTAGCTTAAATAGGTGCCAGGCC